>NC_137199.1:1785955-1835955 GCF_960531495.2 Zeus faber | reverse complement strand
AGGTACATGAATGAGATGCATGCTTCAGCTACGTATCAGACAGCACAATCTGCCTTCTGAAACTTTGTGATATGAGAACTATTGTTCTAGGTTGGTCAGCATGTTAAAACACCATCTAGTGGATTCAATTCCCCGCTGTTGGACACTGAAATTGTTTGGTAGATCACAAATGAAACGGTTGAAAAAAATAATGCATATCATGGCAATTACATTTTTTACATGCAGACATAAAGTAGTCTCTGCAAGCGAAAGCTTGAGGTAGGCTTGTGTTTCTAAAAAGGCGTCTGGGTTCTGGGTCAATACCTTCTCTGTGATGATATCAGACAGCAAGGTGACGATGCGGACACGGAGAGCACCCCTAGCATCTGCATGAAACAGCTCTGACAGGACCTGCAGCCCCCCGTGGGAGAGGAAATATCTCTGGGCGTACGGGAAGTGGCGCAATAGGGACGCTGCTGCAAACAGAACCTGAAAGTTACACAGACAGGTGGAAAAAATATTTTTGGTTTGACACATGTTAATTGTATAGCTGTGTCACTGTGTGTGTGTGTGTGTGTGTGTGTGTGTGTGTGTGTGTGTGTGTGTGTGGCTACCTTCTTTTTGACACTGAGTGGGCGTGGTGTCGCTAGTAATACCAACAACTTCTGCAGACCTCCTCTCTCTACGACCTCCACCTGAACTGTTGGATTGCTGCAGGACAGAGGCAGAATTACAAATTACAAACCCTGCAGGCTTGTTAGGGAGAATTGAATGTTAGTTTGACATGAACCATGAAGTGCAATTCCTGAATATAAAATGTATGTGTTTTTCTTCATACTTGGTAGCCACCATTGTTGAGCAACTCTTGTAATGACTTCATGATTAATGACTTTTTTGCATGTTAAGTGACAGTGCTGCAGGATATAGAAAATATGTAACGTGCCAAAAAGTTAAATTTCATTGACAATATGACATGTGATATCAGGGCAACAGGAGTATAACTGTCAAGACAATTTTATTTTTTTTTACTGTGGCGACTATACATTTTCAAGAGAAAAGTATGCATGACTTAAATGTGCCACAAACATATCAAGGAGTTCCAGTTGTCTGTTTTGTTTCTCGTTCTAATGTTGGTGAACGATTGAAACTGTGGGCCAGTAGGCACATCAAGAGAGAGTTCCTACCTGGCCAGTGCAGATCCCAGGACAAAGGCAGAACTTTCCTGCAGTCTGTAGTCTGAGCTGTTTAGACCTCCAAGTATGATTTTCAGACCACCCATTGAGCACAATGTCTGGGCATTGTCCACCTAGCACACACACGCAGACACACTTTTGCCCTTCTGTTATAAACATTTCATCTTTTTTGAGTATAATGAAACTTGTTTTAGGTAACAGTAAGACAGAGGTCTCCAAAGACATGTAGGTTACAACTAGGATGTAATGTTTTGTCAACAATTATTTGGGCTGAAAATAATTTTATCAAATCATTGAACAATACCTTAGCTAAAAAAGTGGAAGTGAGCTTTCTCACATTGTGATTTAATGTGGATGGAAGAATATTCTGCGATCATTCATCAGTTTGGGTAAAACAAAAATATGATTGCAACTTTAACATTGGAAAGCTTTGAATTGAACTTCTCAATCATCATTAATGACCATCATCACCATTTCGAGATTTGTTTCTCGACATGTGTTGCTACTGCAACAACTCAAAACAGTATTGTCAGCTTTGATGTTCAACGTTCATCTCTCTTCTGGCAGTCTGTCAGCATTTTATTTATAAAGTTATTAGCGCAATCACAAAAAAATACTACTTTTGAGCGCTCAATGTAGGGTGATGGAGTTCAGCAACCGTAGGGGGAACAGAACAACCCAGGAGACATATCAGTCAGTGAGTCAGATCAGTCCACACATATGGTGAAAATTGTAAGAAGATACCATCCAACTGCTTTCGGGAAACATGTGATTCCTGTACATTGTGAATGATCAGCGTCTACCTGATGTACAAGATATTCTAGCTCCAGCAGGATTTGAAGCCTTCCCTCTGTGGTGCTGTTGGTGCTGTTTAATTGGTCCAGAAGGCGCCTCAGAACCTGGGTGTGGCAGACGAGGGGGGCGTGGTTAAGCCAGGGTCTGCAAGTGACTGTACTGGCTTCTTCCCGCTGCAGTGCAGCTGTACCGGGTCCACCTAATCAGCCTCATTAGCGTTGATCGGACCAGGCTCGACCAGGCTGGGAGAGTTTTCTTACAGACCGTGACCGAGGAAAACCAGACACTGATTATTCGCTTGATTTTATGTTCCCGGTTTTGGCCAGCGAGTCTTTTTGTTTACGAATATGAATAAAACTCTCTCTACGTCGGCGCCCCACTGCCAGAAAGACTATCTCCCACCCTGAGACGGTAGCTGTGGGTAGAGACTCCCACACTGGGTAAATCAAAATGACAAAAACATTCCTAATAAAGGGAGGTGCGATTCATTGAAAGAAACTATGGAATTATCAAGGACAGAATAAGTGACCATAAGTACAGACTGTGTAATGTGGCATTTGCACCATAATCGTGTTTCCGTTGAGCTACCTGAACATCGGTCTCGACCAGCAGTTCCAGCTCAGCCATGTCCCTCTTCAACTCCTCTAATGGCCGAAATTGAGAAGCCTTGGATTCCTGAAGAAAAAAAACAAACATTGTGAACGTTTATACATTGGTTATGTGCATTTGTGTTGCTTTTACATATGTTATACAAGCTTTACAAAGAGTTATTTTGGTTCATTGTAAAAAAAAAAAAAAAAAAAAAAAGTCCCGCTTCTTCCATGGTTTGGCTCAGTATTTGAAACTGATTTGACGGGAGGTTGAAAAATAAAAATTACTTACCAATCCTAACAGGATAAGACTCACAAGTGTTTACCGTAATGCGTTCAGCATTCTGAACTGTTTGAATGCAAGAAACTATGCTATTGGTCCAAATCACAGTGTTACCGAGATGTTAAAAAGTGCTACATGGCTCGCTAAGTCATTTAATTGTTAAGTGAAACTTTGTGATAAAAAAGTTTAGAGAAGGTGCTCTAAGCTGCTAGGTATGCATTTTTCTCTTCAGCAGAACATAAAATGAAATTGCTGCAGAAAACATCACTGTAGTGATGCTTCTGTGTAGTCATGCTTGGCCAAACCACAACATCAAATGATGACATGGCATTTTTATAATATGTGCTTTGTATTGTAGATTGTGAATGTCAACAGTAGATAAAGACAAAATTGGCCTACAACAGTGCCTGTGGTTAAATGGTGCATACGCACGTTTTAACAAAAAATTACTTGAAAGAATTTTTACTTACTTTAGAAACAAATTTAGAACTGCCTCTGATCACTCGTGCACACAAATGATAGATGCCAGTCCTACAAAATGATCCATCTGAACCTTAACAAAATTTAATTGGGATATAACCCCAACTAGTAGAAATTGGTAAATATTATTGGTGATAATACAACACAATATAAAATAAAGTTATAGTATATTTTGAAATTCTGCCATCTGGCAAGAGGTTGCACTCAATCAGGACCAAAACCTCACACCACAAGAACAGTTTCTACACCATGGCAGTGGGGATAACCACCGCCCACTCACTGTCTATCTTTATTTGTATATTGTATAGACAGTTAATGTAAATTTTTTAATGGTATATATTTTTTTGTTCTATTTTATTTTGTTTTTTTCAGACTTAGGTTTTTTTTCTTTTTTTTAATGCTTATGGTCTGTGCTGGAGTGCACCAACCATACCATAAGAAATTCCTTGTACTGTATATGTAAATGTACCTGGCGAAATAAAATCGTTGAGATGAGGAAATCACCATTGCATGCTTCTACTTAAATGCCCTACTTTCATGATATAATATCACTGTAGCGTGAACTTTTTACATTTTCCATCAATTTTACCCGAAAGCCAAATATCCCTAACTTTTTGTGAGTAGTGTATATACACAGTACAATAAAATTGTTACTTCATACATAATATGGAAATAAAATATATTATAGAACGACCCAGAGACATCAACCGGACTTGCATAACATCAGTTCATGAAAATGAAGTTCCCAACAACACGGTTCCATTGAAATGGACCAAACATTGCCTGTCCCTCAGAGACATTTCATCATTGTTTTAAAATTTTGGGACTAAAATAAAACGGACACGATTCAGACCCATAATTCTGGAGCTGCAAGCAAACTCCATGTGGGAGGACACAAACACACAATATATTTTTGACTGACTTGGGGGTGAGTAAGGAATGTCAACGTTCAACATTCCGCTAGCTTACTATGCATGTCGTCTGTATATAAAATGATTTTTCTTATTCATCGCATTTCAGTCTATTGGGTGTGCAAGTGTTGGTAATTACAAGTTGCAGCCGCTTGTTTGTCCATTTAGAATAGTTCAGATTCATCAACATATGTATGTGGGTGAGAACAAGTGAGGCTGGTATGCACGCGTCTTGATTCCGGCTGTGATTTTGCATGTCCAGCTTTTTTGTGCACAAAGCAAGACTTGAATGAATAAGGCCATTTGTGCATGGAATATCAGATATGGATACCCTGTTCTGGTCCTGCGAGTCTTTGCTCAGTGGGCCAGAGTCTTCCTTTATCTTCTTCAGCACATGTTTGAGCTCATCAGCACCAAAGTAGGACTCTGCGTCCGCCTTCTTTTGCCTACCAGAAAGAATGAGACCAAGAGGCAGTATCATCACCGCTTATTAAAGAGCAGTTTCTCAGTAGTCCCTTCGCAGAAGTAATCAATGTAGTAAACAATGAAGTAAACAATGACGTAGGAAGTAAATCCACAGCTTTCTATCTGACACTTATTAAAATGCTGGTTCCCGTCATTTATAACTGTTCATAGCAAATGAGGAACTTAATGAACACTTTACTATTGATAAACTAATTCACTGTGCTTATATACAGTCCAATGGGACAGACATTTAAGCCTTCAAAGAACACAAAAAACCCCCAAAAACATTAAATTTCCTTAGGATAAAACTATCATGCAGAGAAAATGATTTCAGCCCAAGGAATGACGCGATCTTAAAAGTCCTCCAACGAAACCTGAACTGCATGTTAATGTGTGCGCATATGTGCTGCTGTTTGCCACACTGATTGCTTTGCCTCTGATTCTGTATATTACACATACATTACAGTGACAGTAGGCAAAGTAGCCGCAAAGTTCTTGTGACTCTTTTTTCATGTGTTGATATCAGGCCATAACATTTATTTGCTGGAAATGCCTGACCTCTATTCTCTTCAGCGTCAATTATCTATTATTAAGGAATTAGCCACAAATAAGCTATTAGACATTTATGTAGCATACCTGCGTGTGTGTATCCAATATTTCATCTGTTCCTCACCCAGCCTGACCTCTCTCTGTCCTGTCTGGAGGTTCAGCCTCACATGTGAGCCTATTGGTACTGCCTGGCCTGGACACAGAGCAGTGCACGCACACATGATTCAAGCTTCAGGAGCTTTATTCGTCACATACACAACTTTAAATTTGGGGTTAAAAGAATACACAAGATAAAGTTTAACACATAGTTAAGCAGATAAAAGAAGGAGAGAGAGACAGGCAGAAAGTGGGAAGAACAAAGAAGACCATAGAGCCAGTGTGTCAAACAAAGTCATACATGGGGGAAATTCACAGCAATACAAAGCAAGCAAGGGAATTGGGTTAAAAATGCTTATTATTAAATTTAGTTCGACAGTAAAGCCTGATTTGTCTGGAAACCTTTGGAAATTATGGCTGTTTAAGAGACTGAAATGTTTGGTAATTGAAAAACTACGATACATGACCCTCTGGGTGGGCGTTCCAGCCTGGTTTTGGGGCAGTGGTCTGTGCTTGCCGTCTGAGGCCTTATGCCTATGCATGGGGTGGGTTGTGTGTGCAGGCTCATCTTGTGCATTTGGGGACTGGTTTGCAAGTCTCCGGGGCATGTGTGCTCTGTGGGCTCTTGGCTTCTTTATGAGTTTGGGGTTATCCTGCGGCTGCGGTGATTTGGGCTCAAGATTAATTATTAAGTGTGTTGTTTTTGTGGCCTTTCTGCTGCTCGCAGGCCAGAACTAATTGGGACCAATGCTGGACACACGCACACATACATAAACACACATACATAAACACACACACGCACACACCCACGCAGTCCTTCTTTCTTCCACTTTGTTATAGTTGTCACAGGAAGAGGCCACGTGCCCCAATTGTTGTTCCAATTTTTGTCAATTGAATTATGTTCTGTCAAATACATGTGGTGATTATCCCCCTCTCGAATGATGATAAGTTGTTTCGCTGATCAAAACATGGTAAGATCGTCTTCTGTAGAGCGGGATTCGTGCCAGCCAGAAATGCTTAACAGAACTGCTGTTTCTCTTACAGTTCCATAGGCCAAAGGACAGAGTTCATCCAAAGGATTGAGTTAATAATATTCTTAAATATGAATTATTAAGATTGACTTTATACCAACTGCCTGCATGTCCTCCCTCACCACATCCATGTAATGTAACTCATCTCTCCTACACACGTGTCCAAACCATCTCAATCTGGTCTCTCTCACTCTTCCACCAAACTGTCCAACTTGAGCTGTCCCTCTAATGTACTCATTCTTAATCCTGTCCATCCTTGTCACTCCCAATGAAAATCTTAACATCCTCAACTGTGCCACCTCCAGTTCAGCCACCTGCCTTTTTGTCAGTGCCACCGCCTCTAAACTGTACAACATAGCTGGTCTCACTTGGCTGGCCCAGTCTGCTGACAGCATAGGTAAAAAGAAAAAAAAAGAAAAAACTGTTCCTGTTCCTAAGTCAATCCAAGTGGTTTATGCAAACTCCACTAATCAATGATGAAATATGAAAGTTATTATACAAAATAATTAATATGGAGACATGTTTTCAGTAGACATTTAGTAATAAATATTATTTTGTGCTTTGCAGTTGCCATTGTCAAGTAAGTGATGTACATGGCTGGTAGCAAAGGGGGGAAAAAGCTGGTTCGTTTGACCGGAAAAGTTCAGATAAATAGTGTTCTACTGTGTGTTATACAGGTATTCCTCACTTAACAACAGAGTTTCGTTCCTACGACCAGGTCGCTAAGCGAATTGGTCGATAAGCGTTATTTCAGTCTTGCAGATTGTGATCGCTAGTGTAGCAAATACTGACCGACTGCGGAAACAAGACTGAGACTGAGAAAGGGTGATGCGCGATGAGATGCTTGACGCTGAGACGCCACGCTGCGTACAATACCGACTGGTCAGAACTGGTCGTAAGTCCAAACAGTCGTTGAACAGGTAGGTCGTTAAGTGAGGAGTACCTGTATATGCATATATGGCATGAACAGCATAAATACCGTATTTAAAGAACATCAGCACTGTTATTTTAATTTGAAGTTGTCTCTAGCAATTTAATGTGTGAAAAACACAGAAACTTTGAATGACAAATTTAAGGCTGGCAATATGACTTGAAACCAAAGCTACATCGAATTAAAAGCAATTGGTGATATACCTGCAAGCTTTCTTGTCCTCAGTGAAAGGATTTTTTAATTATTTGGACCCCTTCTAAACTTGATTGCTGAAATTCACTGAGCTGTAGTAGGAATCTGGACTGTGAATCCAAGTATCAAAAATCTGTACAACCCAGTTTGAGACACAAATGTAAATTAGTGTCTTTCAGTTGGCAAAGTCCTGAGGGGTGGCCAGTTTTTTGTCATAAATTTGAGAGTAGCTGTTTAACTAACAGTCAAGAGTTAAACGTTAACACTAATATGAAAAAAATAGAAATAGTGATTGAATGAGACAGGCTTCAGCCGGAAGATCCCACAGTGTCATTTAAGTCTGCTACTGAATCTCAAACGGTTCAGGGTTACCTAAAATAGTGATGGCAGATTAAACAGCGAAACATGTATGAAACACCTTGGAGTATTCCCAACCAACACAAACTTATGTAAAAGAAAATCCCTTCGTCGTGTCAAATATTGCACTGCTAGAAATAAGGAAAATTTAAAAAAAGGAAAATAAGCTTTCATGTAAAATGAAGAGAATATCTTGGAATTGGTAGGCCTAATAATATTTTAATGTTTCTTTTTTAAATGGAGGACATGTATGCTTTGTGTGCCTTCCCAGCAAAGTCTTTGCCAATATATCTGTGAAACTGGTATATGGGAGATCGCCATCCGAGACAGATTTTACCTGGTTTTAGAGTTTGCCACTGATCAGTGGGTTGGACAACCTCAGGATGTTCTTCTGCAATAGAATCCTCAGTCACCATGGCCTCTGCATCATCTTGTGTAATGCCACCTTCAGTCTTTTCCACCACAGTGAGCGCACAATTGGACTGTACAGGGATGCAGATGTGGGCAATATGGAAAATTGTGGCATGACACATGACTGCCTTTTGCACTCCTCTCCTAGTGTGATGAATCGCAGGATAGTATCCAATGTGGACTGAGCTTCATCGGTTCAAGGCAAAGCCTAACATGATTACATATGGCCTAATTTTACAGTGATTGTAAAAAATATTATACATGGGAAGGGTGTCCACTGGAAGGGTCCCAGCCTGACTGCCACAGTAAAACCATTTTTTTTTTAGGGAAAACTGTTGTATTGGAGAACAGGTCATCATTGCGATTAAGTCTCATCATCAATCAGAAAATACACATGAACTATACAATACGTTAATTTGTTTAACAAAGAATCACTTGAAATAACATATCAAACTGAGGTTTTGTGTTAGGTCTAATTTCTTATGCTACAGTTCCGAGATTGAAAGATGATTTACCTTCTGGGCGAGGGTGGTCATCAACTGAGCACATTGCAGCAGCACGACAACGATTGCCCAACCCCTGTGATGACTGAATACCATCAGCCTCATAACTAAAAAACAATATTGTTATTTGGTTAGAATTTTATCGCGATTAACAAAAGAAAAACCGATTAGTCTCATTCTAATAATAAAAAAAAAAAAAGCTTTTATAACTATTTTTACTATATATATATATATATATATTAAAAAAGGCGAAACAGTTGGCTGGGTTGTGCACTGGGATTCGTTGTGTAAAAACGTTTTCTTGAATTAGATAGAAATAAAAGGCAATATTAAAGTTAGCCTGTCAACTAGGCAGAACTCACGACTTTCACTAAATCATTCGAGCATCATTCGGGCTTCAAGAAAGGGAGAACAGGGATCACTGACAATGAAATCGGTGCGTAAACCCCTGAAAGTGCGACTGTCTACATGGTTGTTTCTTGTTGGAAGATGGTCGCTCGCACACTACGCTTGTTTTGTTCCGGAAAGAAGTCAACCTCAGACAGCCAATGACAATGAAGAGTGTCAAGGCTAGTCTGGACCAATCGCTAAACAGCACGAAAATGTCGAGTTCTGTGATATTATATAAGAAAGAGCTTTACAGCGGAGCTCACTACTTGAAGAGCGATGCCGAGAAAATGTCCTAGGTCGTGTTTATTAAATGTTATAATTTGCTTAGAACTTACATGAATTACAATCTATCCTATATAGAATGTACATGTCGTGTTCTTGCTAAAAGGTTAATCGTGTTTTAGTTTCAGACAAAATTCCAGTTTTGCTCTACAGCTATGCTTTTTTTTTTTTTAATAACTTCTGGTCACTTGCTCTTTCAAGATTACGCTGCGCACAACAGAACTCCAAACATCCAAGCCCCTGTCAAATGCCGTAGGTGTCTTTGCTGTATCCCATTGAAGTTGGCACTCGGAGAGATCCGACCCCCTCCTGGCGAGAATGCAAAGGAACGGCCATTTAAGTCTGGATTCGGGGCATTTCGGGGAAAACACGGACCCGACGTCACAACAATATTAAATGTTCCTGCTGTCACCCTGAACGACGGCTTCTGGGAAAACACCGCGTCACGTCCATTTAGATTTTTTTTTAATTTTCCAGTGAATTTTAATTAAAAGCGGGTTACATAAAAATAAAAATATAAATGAGATACAACAATAAAATAAAATAATAAAACACGGGGTTACCTTTTATTAACTCTGTGTAGCGGGAACTAATGCTTATTTTTAACACATGCTGTGTTTATGAAACACTTTACTTCTAAAAGGAAAACAAGTCGAGAGTGGACTCAAAATCTTCCCTCTTGTGCGTAAAACTTTAACATCAAAATAAAAAAATAAATAGAAAGTGCCCTATTATGCTCCCTTTTACACAAGTTAAATATAGGTCTCTTGTGAACGTTTTTGCTGAAAACACCACTCATACCGTTTTTAAACCAAAATTAACAGGTTTCCCGAGTAAACCCGCTAAAATAGGCGATTGACACCTTTCCCATTGGCAGGAGAAATTCTGTTTTCTTTTGCTGGTGTCACGTAGACGAACAAGTTAGAAAAGCGGCGTGTCATGGTGCCAGTGTGCTTAGGTCATGGTGCCAGTGTGCTTAGGTCATGGTGCCAGTGTGCTTAGGTCATGGTGCCAGTGTGCTTAGGAACAAAACAGTAAGGACAGCAACTGAAACGAACAACATAAAACTGTAAAAAAGTATTTTGCTCCAAACTTGTGGGAGACAGACACTGCACCGCCACACTGTGACCCTAGCGCGGGGAATTTTAGTTTCATGTAAATATCGGAAAATAAAATAAATCTACAATAAAAACACTACTTTTTTAATTGGTTTTGTTTGGAAAAATGCAGTGGATCGCTTACTACAGTCAATGTACCGCATACTTTTTTTTTGTCCCCCTACAAAGCCGAATTAAAAAAAAATACTTACATTTCCATCGTCTGCAGTTATTTCACGGACTGTTGGTATTTATTTCTTTCTTTTAAACAATTTGTTTGTTGAGTCACTAAGATGGAGGGCGAAAGGTGCGCTCCGACTCAATAAAATGATATATTTTACAATATGTCCACTTGAGAGGACAGAACAGAGTCCCGACAGCTTGTGAGATGTACAGTGCGCAAGAAAAAAGTCTCGGTAGGCCAAAGGGTAAAATGTAGAAGTGCCAGTAATGTGTATCGGTGAGAACTGGCCCACTTCAAGCACAGCTTTTAGTGTTAGCCTAGAGTATTCATCCATAATGCAAGTGGTTGGTGGTTTCATGTCCGTCCCTGCTGAATAGTATGCCAATTTGGATGCAGCAACTTCATTTTTTTTTTTAATATTAACAATATGTTAATATAGTAATATAGTTAGTGTTAGTAAGTTAGTTTATATAGTAAGTGGCAGGGTGGCACGGTGGCACAGCAAAACGGTTCTGGGTTCGATTCCCGCCTGGGGTGCTGTTGGCACTGTGATCCGGTGGGTTATCTCTCAATAATGGGCTTTTCTTTGTGGAGTTTGCATGTTCTCGGAAAGGACCCCCACCTAAAACATGCACTCATCGTCTGACCTGCGATGAACATATGGAGCCAGGTCATTGAATGCTGCCCACTGCTCCTGCCTGCCTCCCTCAGAGGAAGGACAAGCCAGGATGGGTCAAATGCAGAGGCCACATTTCACCAGCCACCATCCTATGCATATGTTGTAGTGTGGCGTGATCAGTAAGGATTCTTCTAATATTGTAGATAAACAGTACATGGCAAATAAAGAATCACCATATGAGCTTAACAGATGACAAATGAAAACACTGCACAATATAATCATACACAGTATCACATATGAATGCAGAAAAACAAGCAGTATAATGAAAATACAAAGGTGTCATCTTATTTCTTTGGAAATCAGCAAGGTTCATTTAGTATAAAGATTTTGCTCACACAAAGCGATGAATAAATATTACTGAAATTTATTAACACCAAGGGTTTCAAGAAATAACCATTTTATTAATGTTTTGTATTATACACTTGTATTTGACTGTTAATGTAACACCAATGGCAAGGCTTTCTAACATTAAATAGAATGAAGTAGTCACTTCACTTCACAGTGCCTAGTACTGCCTAGTATTATATTCTAGTTAGTAGTTGCTAGTGCAACAGTTACTATAACTATTTTAGTTTTACTCGTCAAAATGTATTAGGTACTAGTACTTATTCATTAGATACCAGTAACTATTCAAATTGTTACTAGTAATTATTATGATATTTCTAGTAAAAATTTGGACAATTTTGTCATTGAATCCTATGGGGCTCCGTGTTTAAGATATTAAGTATTTGCCTCTGATTAGTATCTATTTTGATTGTTACTAGCATCCACTCCAATTTTACTAGTGACTATTAATTAAGTAATTGTAATTATTCACTAGTAACTGGTGCCGTTTCTGTTGTTCACAGTAACTTTTTTTGTTTAACCAGTAACAGTGTAGTAGTAGTCAAAGTAGTAGTCAAAACAGCTCGTTGACACTTTATTTTAAAATGTTGCTAGTAAAAATAAAAATGTTACTAGGGACAACAGGAAAGTACACTAGTCCCAAATTAATACTAGTACTCAATTAATTGTAAGTAGTAAAATTGAAATAGATACTTGTAACAATCTGAATAAATACTAGTCTGAGGCAAATATTTTATATCTGAAACACGGAGCTGAATATAATTCAATGACAAAATTGTCCAAATTGTAACTGGTAACATTGCAGTAGTTACTAATAATTGGAATAGTTACTCATATCTAATAAATATGTAATAGTACATAATACATTTTGACTAGTAAAACTAAAATTGTTACTATAGTATATCTATTGGAATAGAAACTAAAGTTTAAGTACTTGTGACTTTTAAAAAGTGACTAGTTCGTCCTGGATTAAATGTTAAAACGACTTGCCTTAAGACACCAGTAGTCTGTATCGGCTAAAAGCCAAGGATGAGGACACAGAACTCATAATCAACTTATATATAAAAAAAAAATAAAAATAAAAAAAATGGATGGAAAAATAAAGAGGCAACTGTGCATCCCTTTTTAACATACGTTTCATGTGGTTTCACGTTGGTTCTCTGGACAACCCTTCCAATCCATACTTTCTGGGATTCATGTCAGGAGTATATGTCGCATATCTGAGATATATTATTCATCGAAAAGGTATGAAATGTGACTATGTTAATGCCAGCAGATCAGAACCAATAGCAGAATGCTTGGATGCGTCTTACTGCTGGGCACACTGGTTCTCCATGCTGTTGTTGCCGCTGATGTGGATGACCTCTACTGGCTTCCTTCTCCTCCTGCCCTCCTCCCCTGCCTTCTCTCTTCTTTGCCTTGTGTACTGCTGCTCATTCTTTGCCCCTTCCTTCTCGTTCCCTTTTGTTTCATGGTCAGTCACGTGGGAACTAAAGAAGGGGGAGTTGACAACATTCCAATGAGACGTAATCTAGTTTTCACACACTGACAACGCACCATCTCTCCGTCTATCCATCTCTCCTTCTATTTATGTATTAATGTCCTATCTGGGAGAGCACACACACACACACACACACACACACACACACACACACACACACACACACACACACACACACACACACACACACACACACACACACACACACACACACACACACACACACACACACACACACACACACTCTTTTGTGTTTAAAAATGTAGTTCACAACATTGTAATCAAATTTTAAAATGACATTTTGGAAGACAATTTCAACAAGTGGACACGAGGAAACTCCGGACAAGCTGGACTTTTACTCTCATGTACTGGTCCATCTGTTGTCATACCATGTACAGGTTAACTTTATTAACATTCACGTTTCCACATCACTGACGCCACCTGGAAGGTAAGTGTACTGACCGCGAATGGTGGGGAATGGTAACTGGAGGCTCTTCAGAGATCCTTACACACGTAGCCTGGGAAGGTTCATGCCGAGAGTCTAGTAGAAATGGAAAATGGGTTTAAATAATGACGTCAACACAAGGTTTACAATTAGTAGGGGTCCAGCCTTTTTTGTCCATTATTGTTATTGCTTGGATTTTCTATTTTTAATGTTCTTGACGTTTTCAGGCTAAAAGTATCTGAAACACGACAACCGCAGAATGCAGACATGGTTGAAGGGACATGGAACCGGGACGTTTCAGACGTGTTATTATTCGAGTTTGATCAATATAGATGTACATTTGGAGCAGAAATTGGTGAATAACTAATTTTACCGGAAGTCGAAGAATGTTACCGCGATTTGATTAGTGTCTTTATGACATCATAATCCGAAGCTATATAAGTCTAAGTTTTGTCTTTCGGAAGTCATTCACAACCAGCCACTTGTGCCCTGTGGACTGCATAGTGTTTGCTACGCATAGACAGGCAACTTGAGTCAATGCTAGGTTTAAAGGAAACTCCAAAAACGAACTTGTGCTGCATTTTACAAAACCGCAAAAACTATAATCACAGAATGTGAACTGCAGGAAGTTCTAAGAACCTTTGGAGTAACAGTCCCTTTCTTTTGTATCTGCAATGCATGATCAAGGAACAATTGTAATAATTAAAACAGTTCTTGAGGGACATTTAAACTAAATGACACAAGAGGAACATTTAGTGACGTAAGTTCACGGTGATTGGTCCAGATGTAAGTCCAAGGTGATTGGAAAAAAACACATGAAAAATAAGATACTTAATTGAAGGTAAACATGTCTTTATACACAATTTATTTCCAAAACTTTAAACCTATGTTTAAAAAAAAGTGTCCCTCCGCCCCAACCTCACAGTGGACACAACGGACTCAGAGACCCTCGATCACAACAGGTTTCCCTCAGTGCGACTGGACCCAGTCGCATTGCCAGTCATAAAAAAGGAGTGGACAGAGCATACATCCTGAGAGGTTTGTCACACTAGTGTTAAAGAAAAGACCATAAAAAATCTCAGAATACCTTGAAAAAAGTCATGAAACGGGTGAAAAAAACCCCCCAAAAACTATGCGCCATTTTTGTAACTCATGCTGCCAATCCAAAGAAGTCACCGCTAAAACTACGTTAGTTAGTACACAGCAGAGAAACAACCATTTCACACAAACAGCAAATCGTACAGCAGGAGTGCCGGTGCTGCCTTTGGCCGGGGAGAGTGCGGAGGAAACACCGGCGGTCCCCCGAGCTGACATGGCGGGTCTTCCTAAAATGGCAATCGGAATTCGAACTTGCACGTCTCCCAACCCAGCCCCCATCCCCGCAAAAGGAGAGCGATTAAAGAAAGAATCTGCGGTAGGAGAGACCCGAGGTCCTCTCAAAAACGTTCCCACATATAATCACAGAGCGCAGATTCGGGAACCTCATAACCTCCGAACTTACCTCTGAGCTAACATACCCAACAAGACAAAACTGGACACCTCCTTTTAGGTACGTATTCCTTTTTTTGGCTTCTATGAAATGGATCACAAGTTAAAAATGTTAAACATCATGGACCTAGGTCTGGACCAATCAACATGAACTTATGTCTGCATGTTGCTCTTCTGGCGTTTAAATATTCCTGAAGGACGGCGTTTGAAGAATTATGATCGTTCCTGGGACACTGCATCACTCAGTAATTTTAGTGGTGACTGTTTTCCTTAAATTACATTACATAAGTTACACTTGAAATACGAAAAATGTTGTGGTATTTCTTTGAGCAATTTCCAAATCACGGCTTCTATTTTTCAGACGCCTCGCTGGATCTTGAACGCATCACTTACTTGTACATTCGAGCGGAATCGACTTTTTGGTGTTTTTCATTAATCACAAGTAATTGGGACCATAGAGATAAAATATCAATCAAACAAATGCACAGATATCTACCAGGTAGGAAGGTACAGTCAAGCACGACCAGCTGACTCGGGGTCAAATTTGGTCAGTTTTCATTTCATTTCTGCTCCGTATGTGGATCGATTTGCATTCAACTTAAACCGCAAGATGCTAGTGACATACCGGTTTAAATGACACCTCAACCATTTCCATAGCTTATGTCATTGTTGTGTTCCAGATTGGACATATTTTGGCATTGAATGCATTAGACCATGTCTGTGATTTGTCAAATTTGGTCGGTTTTTCACAAATTTCTGTTCCATTTGTGGATAGATTTGGATGAAACTTAAACCACAAGATGTTTTTTACATACCGGTTCTAACAAGACAACAAGACAAGACGTTTCAAATAGTTTTAAATTAAAAAAATTCAGAGAAATTTTGCTGAACAAATAACAATTACGGATCCAACCCTGTGGGCTGGACCCCTAATAATAATAAGGGTGTTGTTCAATTTCAATTTGATTATATTAGCTTTTGTTGCCTTGTTCACTTATAATAGTTTTTTCTCTTGTTGCTAAATATGGTTTGATGGATATACACTACTCACAAAAAGTTAGGGATATTCGGCTTTCAGGTGAAATTTCAGGATGAAGATAAAATGCACTATAACCTTTACAGGTGACCTTCTCTAAACTTTTGAATGCACATGTCTAACTGTTCAATGTTTCAGTACTTTTTGCACAACTTGCTGTTCTCTAACAAGGAGCTGAAAGACAAAATTCACAACAGGTGTTTGATCCATGAATCGACCAATACAATTCCTGGTTCAATTAGAATTGGTATTTAAACAGTCCTCTTCATCATGCTGTTCACATTTTGACATCATGAGACCAAGACGACACATAACAATTGATCAACCTTGCCATTGCGAGGCTTCAAACAGGATGTTCTCAGAGGGAAGTGGCCACTGAGCTTAGAGTGTCACAGAGTGTCATCAGCAGGTTCCAACAGAGATACAGAGAGACTGCAAGAGTCACAGAAAGGCATAGAAGTGGACGTCCTTTGGCCACATCCCACACTGATGACCGCTTCATTGTGAACAGTGCCCTGCGGAACCGGATGATGAATGCCACTGAACTCCAGGCACATTTAAGGGAGGTGAGAGGCACCCAAGTGTCACGTCAGACCATTCGAAACCGTTTACATCAGCGTGGTCTGCGTGCTAGATGACCTGCAAGTGTACCTGACCACACCACCAGGCACAGGCATCATAGTCTTGCATGGGCCAGGGAGCATTTACGCTGGATGAGGGACCAGTGGGCCTCAGTGCTGTTCTCTGATGAAAGTCGATTCACGTTGAGCAGAAATGATGGCCGCCAACGATGTTGGAGACGTCAAGGAGGACGCTATGCATCAGCCACTGTTGTCACCAGACGAGCCTTTGGTGGGGGTGGTGTTACAGTGTGAGCAGATGTGTCTAGTCAATACAGAACTACCCTACACTTTGTGAATGGTACAGTGACAAGCCCATACTACCTGAATAACATCATTAATCCAGTCATTGTGCCCCTGCATGAACAACACAGGCCTAAGTTCATCTTCATGGATGACAATGCTCCAGCTCATCGAGGTCGCATCATTAGGGAACGGCTGCTGGAGACGGGGGTACCTCAAATGGAGTGGCCCGCACTTTCTCCAGACCTGAATCCATAGAAAACCTATGGAATCAGCTGAGTCGCCGTGTAGAGGCTTGTAACTCTGTACCCCAGAACCTCAATGACCTGAGGGCCACCCTTCAAGAAGAGTGGGGTTCCATGCCTCAGCAAACAATAAATCGACTTGTGAACAGCATGAGACGTGGTTGTCAAGCTGTACTTGATGCTCAAGGGCACATGACAAGTTATTGAGACATTGACATTTTTTGTTGTGGTATACCCACCATTGTTGTTGGCTTTTGTTTCACTAAATTGTTTGAGATGAGGAAATCACCATTGCATGCTTCTATTTAAATGCCCTACTTTCATGATATAATATCACTGTAGCGTGACCTTTTTACATTTTCCATAAATGTCACCCGAAAGCCAAATATCCCTAACTTTTTGTGAGTAGTGTATTTCCCTATGGGTTAAAAAAAATCAAAGCTGCATAGTATTACATATTATCAGCAAACATTTTCTCAATTTCGCTCTCCGTTGTCAGAAGTATATTTTTGAATCAGTTTTCAAAAGCAACAGAAGTCACCTAACCCAATGGGGCAAATATTTAGAATGTTTGGAACCCCTCCCCCAAAAAATCCTTGCAAACATTGTTTAATCTTTAATGCAAATACCTTGTGTCAGCATATCAGCTTTGTGTAAGATGGCCACTAGTTTGTTCTCAGCAAGAAAATGTGCATTGGCCTCAAGTTTGGTTGGCATGAGATGTTCCAATTCCTTGTCAAAGGAGTCAGTGGACTTGCACTTGGTGCCTTCATGAGCAGGACTCATATCGACAGGAAGCTTCTCTCTCCTTCTCTTCTGGATGTGGTTCTTATTAACCTCTAAAGAAAAGAGTGACATTGAGCAGCTGTGATATGTTGCATTCACACCGTTGTGTTTAGAATAGGTTAGGATTATGTATGGTTCAAGATACCGTTAGGTTCATATTTGTGTTGCAGTTCCTCAACTCGAAGCTGCAGTTTAATTTTATCACTCTGAGCCTATTGGGGGTGAAGAGGACAATGAAAGGCAATTAATATGTTTTTAATAGTCCAATTTGTGTGCAACCCCAAAAGTACTTTTTCCCATCTTTGGGCCATTTAATATTGTTCAATGGCATTTACTGCTGCAATACATTGACCCCACAATCAACACACCAAAACAAACATGGATGAGATACAGTTCGCTACTCTGGTTGTTTGTGCAGCGCTGATATACAGTGCATCCGGAAAGTATTCACACCCCTTCACTTTCCCCACATTTTGTTAGTTTACAGCCTTATTCCAAAATGGATAAAAAAAAATTTCCTCATCAATCTACACACAATACCCCATAATGACAAAGTAAAAAAGGTTTTCTCAAAATTTTTGCAAATGTATTAAAAATAAAATACTGAAATATCACATGTACATATGTATTCACACCCTTTGATATGACACCCACTCAATTGAGCTTAGGAGCATCCTGTTTCCACTGATCATCCTTGAGATGTTTCTACAACTTCATTGGAGTCCACCTGTAGTAAATTCAATTGATTGGACATGGTTTGGAAAGCCCCACACCTCTCGAAAAGGTCCCACTGTTGACAGTGCATGTCAGAACAGAAACCAAGCCATGAAGTCAAAGGAATTGTCTGTAGAACTCCGAGACAGGATTGTATCGAGGCACAGATCGGAGGAAGGGTACAAAAAGATTTCTGCAGCATTGAAGGCCCCAAAGAGCACATTGGTCTCCATCATTCGTAAATGGAAGAAGTTTGGAACCACCAGCACTCTACCTTGAGCTGGCCGCCTAGCCAAACTGAGCAATCGGGGGAGAATGGCCTTGGTCAGGGAGGTGACCAAGAACCTGATGGTCACTCTGACAGAGCTCCAGCGTTCCTCTGTGGAGATGGGAGAACGTTCCAGAAGGACAACCATCTCTGCAGCACTCCACCAATCAGGCCGTTAGGGTAGAGTCACCAGAAGGAAGCCTCTACTCAGTAAAAGGCACATGACAGCCCGCTTGGAGTTTGCCAGAAGGCACCTAAAGGACTCTCAGACCATGAGAAACAAGATTCTCTGGTCTGATGAAACCAAGATTGAACTCTTTGGCCTGAATGCCAAGCATCACGTCTGGAGGGAACCAGGCACCTCTCGTCACCTGGCTAATACCATCCCTACGGTGAAGCATAGTGGTGGCAGCATCATGCTGTGGGGATGTATTTCTGCGGCAGGAACTGGGAGACTAGTCAGGATCCAAGGAAAGATGAACGGAGCAAAGTACGGAGAGATCCTTGATGAAAACCTGCTCCAGAGCGCTCAGGACCTCAGACTGGGGCGAAGGTTTACCTTCCAACAGGACAACGACCCTAAGCACACAGCCAAGACAACGAAGGAGTGGCTTCAGGACAAGTCTGTGAATGTCCTTTAGTGGCCCAGCCAGAGCCCAGACTTGAACCCGATTGAACATCTCTTGAAATACTCGAAAATAGCTGTGCAGCGATGCTCCCCATCTAACCTGATAGAGCTTGAGAGGATCTGTAGAGAAGAATGGGAGAAATACCCTAAATACAGGTGTGCCAAGCTTGTAGCATCATTCCAGAGAAGACTGGAGGCTGTCATCGCTGCCAAAGGTGCTTCAACAAAGTACTGAGTAAAGTGTGTGAATACATATACACATGCGATATTTCAGTTTTTAAAATTTTTAATACATTTGCAAACATTTCTAAAAAACCTTTTTAGCTTTGTCATTATGGGGTTGTGTATAGATTGATGAGGAAAAAAAGGGATTTAATCCATTTTGGAATAAGGCTGTTATGTAACAAAATGTGGGGAAAGTGAAGGGGTGTGAATACTTTCCAGACGCACTGTATACACTTATTAGACACTCACAAGTTGCCAACATTACCAAGTCACTCCTCCATTTCATAAATCCACACTGGCCCACTTTCTGCTTTCTTTGGCTTTGCCATCGTATGCCAAAGTCAACATAAATAACTAATGGAAAATTAACTAATGGCGGTAAATTATTATAAATCAAGTACCTAATATTTATTTTAATATACATTACATGCATTTCATATAGGCTTCTTTACTCCTCCTCCCCTGCTACTTTCCCGCCTGAGCTCCCGATGCTATTTCAGAGTACATGACCTTGTGTCCCCAAGCTCACGATGCTATTTCAGAGTACATGACCTTGTGTCCCCGAGCTCACGATGCTATTTCAAACTACACAAGCTTTGTCCCTGAGTTTTTCCTGCATGCTTGAAAACTCTGGGTATTGTCGACCGCTTAAGCATTTTGTCCCAGATCTCAGAAATTTGTCTGGGACGGCCCAGATCCCGACAAATATTGTGTAGTCTGAACGTGGAGAGTGAATCAGCCATATACAATACGGTTTTTACACCAAAATTACTGTGTATATGAAGGTTTTTTCAACGAGGGTAAACCCACTAAAAATAGGCAATTGACTCATTCCCATTGCCAGTTAACAAGTATGCCTTTCTTTTATTTTTCTGGTTTGTCACAAGGTACAAAGAACAGTAGCCGGTGGTGACAGATTACGGTCTAAAACCCGTTTATGGTCCTGCATATGGGAACCAAGTCAATAACTTCTGATTTTCGATTCTAAATTGTATATGAAATTATGGATTAATACACACAAATTCCTATCCATTTAAGCGCCAACATCTGAAAAAGAGGAAATAAGAATGCTTGAGCTAAAGTTTTTCATTTGAAGGGGTCACTACATTCACTTTGCTGCCATAATGGAGGCTAGCTAGTAGCCTAGCCTCTGTCCTTTTTCTTTCTTTTTTAAATCACGGATTGCAATGATGTGCTATTGCAATGATATCACCGAGCAATGTTTAATTACTAACCGCACAGAGATTTTGTGATTGTTTTGGAAAGAGAAAGAAAAAAAGAGAGCAGTAGCTGTCGGGGAGGAATCTGTATGAAGCGCAAGTATGGCCTGTTGTCTACAGCTACACTACTGAAGGTCCGGACTCCAGTTCCGTTCCGGATCGAAACGCAAATTAATTGACACTAATTGTAGATGTATGCCAAAAAAGGAAGCGCCTGAACCTTGTAGGAGCGATCCCAGTCAGAACCACAGAGAGGGGAAACTCACATCATGAGTGCTCTTTTAGATCAGGCTACTGCCATTGTTCATCCCATCAACGATGTTACCCTGAGACCACGTATCGTGCTACACTAGAATTGACAGTAACTTCATTGTATGTGTGCACCTGTCTTCAGTACATCTATATGGTTTTATGCCCAAGTTCAAATCATTGGTTAAATGTGCCAAACAGTGTACATGGAGTTGCATATGGGGCTAGAGCAGTAATGGACTTGGATGTTGGTGCATTTAGCTGGAATTGTTATAGACCTCTGACTTATGTTTAAGAGTCATAAGAGGTCGGTGGTAAGGCCTCACACTCCAAACTGTTCTGTACCTGTTTCAGCAACTGCTCTGATGAGAACAGCTTCCTCTCCAGCTCTAGAGCTCTTTGACTCTCGGACAAAGACTTCATTCTTTGAAGGGAAAGCTCATCTCCAAGGTGCTCTGCGTCTTTACTGAAGACGCACACAAAAAAAGAGGCATTCAGCAACTAAATTCACCCAAATCAAACATATGGAATGGCTTGAAATGCTTGTACGACACTGCATACCACACAAATTCAAGCAGACCTCTTATTTTTACCTAGTGGGCACTGTACAACCTACAACAACATTTTCTGGTGATTTTCTCTGGATTGGAAAATTAAATAAATAACATAAACATGGGGAACCTACAGTTCAGGCTAAAAATAGTATGACCTGGCCTCAGTAAAAAAAGTGATTGATTACTTGAATAACTGCAAAGGCAATAATGTAGTAACTCAACAGCTGGTGTAACTCACACTGAGTTATTGAGCTTCATTTGGAGCAGGTCTATATAGTAGGTCTCATCTTGGCTGTTGGCACCATCTGCCGGAGTTGGGCAAGGCGGCCGAGACTTAAACAACATCTACACACACACACACACACACACACACACACACACACACACACACACACACACACACACACACACACACACACACACACACACACACACACACACACACACACACTTTATGTTGTTAAAATACGTCAAATATTAAATATATACTGTATAATTTTATAATATATCATATAATTATTTATAATATTAAACCACTGCAATCAAAAGGATGTTTATGAGAGGGGTTTGCAGCTGGTGACTGTACAAGAGCTACCTCGACTTTCTCCAGCCTCTGGAGTTTGGACATAAGGTTTTGGATCTCTCCGTTCTTCTCCGACAACATGGACTGCAGTCTCTCCAGCTGGGCCGGGTCCGCTCGTGTGCCCTGGAGCTGCATCAGCATAGCGATCTGCATCTGAAAAGGAGCACAAACATAGGGCTCTTGAAATGCATCACAAGTTATTTGCTAAAATTTGCTGGTCATACAAAGTCTTTGCCTTTTGTATGGTGTGCTTTGAGATGCATGCGTAATGTAAAATACCTTCATACGATGCAGCTGCTGTTGGCTGAAAACATGCTGTTTCTGCAGAGACTGGTGTTGGACCTTCATACTGATGAGCTGCCTCTCCATCTCAGCTCGCTTGTCCTCCAACTAAATACAAATGTTTGGTTGTGGATTTATAAGCGTTAGCAGTTGTTCAAAAATCCCTCTTCCATACCCAAAGCCCACCTGGTGTTCAATTAGCCAAAATACAACTTTTTAAAAGACAACATTTCTAGCTCAATAAAATGGAACATAGTGCATACTTTTTACATGAACTCCAGAGGTCAAACAGCAGGACAGTCAGTCTTCTTAGCTCAGTTTAGCATTTGAATCAAGTTTGATTCTTACCTCTGCAAATAGTGAATTGCCCTTGCTGTTAGGGTCCTGTGCCTGTTGCAGGACTTGATCTAACTGTAGCTGCAGGTCCTGGTTTAGCTCTCTGGATTTCTATTGAAGAACAGAGACAGACAGAAAGAGACAATTCTTTGCCATCACCTGCTCAGTTCAGCTCTATCTAAGCACTAGCCAGGTGAATGTCAAGCGAGGGTGGTTAGTAAATGTGCTTCATTTTAAAATAAACAGTTGTGATGTAAAAAATAAAATGAAAATGTTTGAATAAAATGGGAACATAGTTGATATATCTGTCTTCCAGCAACAATGCCAGCTGCTTTAGGCTAGATCACACTTTCACATACACTCGACACTGTGACTTTATCAGGTACACCTTTCTAGAGCACCTTCCAGCACAGCTTGTGATTTTCATTTTTCACACATGCAGCTACATTCAAGAATATTTCCCGTCTTGCGCCTTTTCACACATGCAATGGCAATGCCGGAAGAGATGGGACAAGGGACAGTCCAACAGATGGCGGTAATGCAACACTCATGAATGCCAGCTGCCATAAATGGGGCAATGCTGGATGTACGTGTACATGGCGGAAGACGTCTCTTATTATTTTCAAGAACACGTCGGCTGAGGAGTTGTTTTTATCCGGTGCAAATGTTCTTGTAATGTATTTAAAATTAAACAAGTTTGAGGGACAAGTCATGTTTTTTCGTGATCTACTTGAATCAGAAACACGCATTCGATACATTAAAAGGAACATTAAAAGAGCATTGGACGCTGAACTGGCCAGAAGTGGAGACAAATTTGAAAGCATTTGCAAGACAACCGTAAACAAGATGCGGATTCAAGTCTTTTGATTGGTTTGCTCGCTCGCATACCAAAAACGCTTGAAAACGTCTTTGGTATGTATGTGCTTGTCCCTGCAATGTTACTGCTTTCTTCACAACACAGCCGAACATTTTCCCTGAAATGTAACGAGGTCTTGAGGTGGGAAATTGGCCGTACAGATTTCCCTGAATAAGAAGAGAGAGAGAGTAAGAGAGTGCACTGCCGCAACACATGGTGCTTTTATTTGGGGTTTCGTTCTATAAGGTAGGGGAGAGGCACGTGGATGGCAATAGGAAGCAGCGGCCCTAAAACCACACACAACCCTGAAAGCACCCAATTCACAGCCAGCGAGTGGGCGTGTTGAGGACGACGCCCACTTCTCCAGTGGGATCTTCAACACTCTTTTCTGTTGTCACAGTATCTCTCTTTCACCGTGTGTTACGATGTATGCACTTTAGCTTAGCTTATATTTGCGTAAAGTGGCAGAACACAGTGACAGTGCAAAATGTATACTACATCACTACATTCCATCACTACTCTGTGTAGTATAATATATGAGATACTACCGTAACAATATCTTTTTGCCCGGATGAGTCACGATTACTACATTTTTTGACAAGAAAACCACAGAAAAAACACTTAAATAATATAGTTAAAACCAACTAAGTGGCCCATATAGTAATAATTTTGCATTCTCTATTATATGTATCAATTCATTTGGGACATGTTCTATGGTGGTTTCATGAGAATGACCCGCCTGGATCCACACACCCCTCTGACCGAAGTAGCAGTGATGATTGCACATGCCCAGGCTTCAATCAGGGCTCTCGCTCGCACTTTTTGTTGTAAAGTTTGACTTACATTAAGACACTTTTGCAGATGCTTTTATTTTATTTTATTTAGTCCAAAGCAACTTACAATAAGTAACTCTATGTGAGACAGTAAAGGGAAATAGAGATGCTCCGCCAGATTTCTACTTTGTGTACCTCTAAAAATGCTTAGGAAAACAAGAGCTTGAATTATCATTTCTATTTCACTTGCATTCATGGCAGATGGAGAATGAGCTGTGCCCAGAGGCTTAAGTATGAAGTATGCATGCAAGGTTTTTATACTGTCATGCAGAATCGCATATGGGTCACGTGGAAAGTAGGTGTAAACTGTCACTCAAAACAAATGGGATACAGGCAATAAATGGGAACTGGCCATAAGATCTGCGGTGTAAACGCAGCCTAAGCTGTGGTCATAAAGGGATGTACATGGTCAGAAACAGACTGAGGTAGGCTATGGCATTTAAAAGTAGCGGTCGACCAATATGGGTTTTTCAATGGCTGATGCAGATATTAAGAGAGCACTGTGGCCGATATATAATGCAGATACTTTTTTTTTTTTGTATTTGATAAAATACAACAATTTAATAATAATAACAAATAAGACAAAAAATTGCTGAACTTAAATGAACATTTATTTAAGAGTTGTAAGTCTCTCCAGTGCACTTATTAAAAAATAAAAAAAAGTATCAACTAAATAAATGCCCACAGGTAATCAAAAACTAAACTTAAAAAAAAAAAAGTGTCTGAATGAAAAATAAATAATTATAAACTATAAAAATAAATAAATAAATAAACTGTCATATTAAAGTCTGGTCAGGAAATAGTCCCTGCTACAGAAGTGCAGGATTTATTATTTACAAGTAAAGTATTTACACAAAAATCATCAAATTTAAACTAAATTAAAGCAACAGAAAAAAAGTTTCATATAAGTTAGGAAACACACAAAAATAAATAGATTTAAAAGAAAAACAAAGGAAAATTGCCCCGGGAACGCATGCATGGTGCAGGAGAAAAAAAAACTCCACTCCAATTCCAAGTTAGGTTTACATTTTGTATTTCCAAACAGCCGCCTGACTGTTCTTCCAAAACTGGTTGTGGAGGCTCTGCACTTGGCATCTTTAATAAGCTAACACCATATGAAACCAGAGCGAATGAGACTAGTGAAGACAGCGAGTGAGTGAGAGGAGGCGAGGCTATGTGGGCTCTGCAGCGGAGTGTGTGTGTCAACTTGCTGTCAGAGAGCAGAGAGAGCGAGGAAGCACAGCTATTACCGGTATATCAATAGTGTTTTAGAAGGCATTACGCTTACCTCTAGCGCATTGAACCAAGAAACCGCTTCCCTCTCCCTTTCCCCCATTATTTGCTGGAATTGGCGTTGCAGACTTCCGTTTGTGAGCTCCAACTGCTGCTCTCTGCACTGCGATTCCAGGAGCAACTTCTCCAACTCCACCTGAGAATGTACACGAGGAACACTTCACCCAACTTCTCCAACATTAGTAAGTAAAAACAAAAGATGTGCTCAATGATTACAATGCAAGTTGATTTAAAATAGGGATGCCACGGTGAGGAATTTTCCCCACCGGTTAATTAACTCATGACAACGGCAACAACTGCTAATTACGGATAGAGGGAGACAGGTCACAACCTAGACCTGATCTAAGGTCTTCTATAGTCCTCTTTCTCTCCTCTGTGATAAGTGAAATGTGACTCCGCAGACTGTGTTGCGACTATATATATATATATACACACACACACACACACACACACACACACACCAGTTAAGTTTGCTTTTACTGCTCAGTACAAAGAGACAGAGCCTCCACCCGCACTTGACATGAACCGTGAATGCAACTCAGTCGACTGAAAATCACACACACACACACACACACACACACACACACACACACACACACACACACACACACACACAACAACAACAGTGGGGGCGGTGGACAAGTAATCGGTGTACACCCGAACAAGGGTAACCGCTGCGACTCTAATTCGTAACCAACAATGGTTATAATTAATCTGTCAAGGAAGAAGCTGGTCGAGGAGAACATTACTTAATGGATTATTTATATAATAAGTTCAGTACCTCCGAGCCATGCGCACAAGTTTTTTTTTATCAAAATTACAGCCACGATTAGAAGATAGGTAGGCAGAAGAGTCCAACCTCACTCTTTTGAGTTCAACGGATTGCTGTTGCTTGATTATTTACCGACCGAGCAAAGCTGTCAGGAAAGGGGTAAACATTCGGGTGACATTTCATTTCAACTAAGCAAAGCTTGGATAACCTGAATTGCAACATTGTACTGCATTGTAAACAACAGTTCACAATCCAGTCACCTTGGCGTTTTCCAACTCTAATGTCTTCATCTCCACTTCCATCATCTCTGAGGAAAGGGTATTGTGCGTTCGGTCAGTCAGAGCCCTTAGCTCCTCCATCTTGTCGTCCAGAGTCTCCGCCTGGATGCCAAGTTTGTGTTTCAGCTGCTTCTCGTTCAGTTGGGACTCTTCCAGTTCTGACTGCAACCATATTATCTGAATGTAGCCAACATATATATTGATCAGTGTCAACAGAGACGCTTACACACACAAAAAAAAAAAAAAAAAAAAAAAAAAATTATATATATATTTTAATATATTTTAATATTTTATTATATTTATATTTTTTTGGGACAAAATATTAGATGAAGATGAAGATTGAAGATTACGTGCATGCTCTGTATATCCAATAGACCAACCAATAATTGGAATGCAGAGTACTCCAGGATCAATACGGAACATGATGTTTCTTTTACATCCACAGAGCAAGAATTATTGATGGATCAGTATTTAAAACACATCATTACTGAAAAAGGGCAATTCTGCGCTTGCTAATAAATGTCAGAAAAGCAGCCTGGCAATCAGTCGCCACACACATCAACATGTACTTTATAATGTTGCAATAATTACCCTTCCATAACCTTTAAAACTCATCTAAATGTAACGATCCACAAGTTCAATTTATTGCACTTTATTGTGTCCCCTTCAAAAAAAAGTTTATTATTTTAAATGAACCTAAAACATAGCCTACACCAACTTGCGGTTTCAAACTGCAGATTACGAAAGCCATGGTCCTTTGTTCAACAGAAAAAACTTTCTCGCAAATACTGTACTGTATACCGCATGTACACATATTGTGCGGATGTGCATTTTTTTGTGCCAAGGTATGTTAAAAAAAAAAAAAAAAAAAAAAAAGAAAGAAGAGTATTTGTATGCCATTGCATTCAGGACAGAGTTAGTCTGCAAGTGGAGTTCAAGTTCTCAACCTGCAATGCAACTCTTTATTAATTCTTTAATCATCAACAACTGCTGCAATAAGTCTGTCCTGTGGATGACCTGTAGAATGACAAGAGCACAATTTCTGGTTATGGAGAGCCACCACCAACCCCCCTCTTTGGAGAACTATTTACCATGTTTGGGTCTATAAACAATTGATCACTACTCCAAGAGGGGGAGAATCACCACGGTGAGACCAATAAACATAGAAACAAACAACATTTACACAAAAACACGAACATTGGACGACAACATGTATTGAAAAACAGTGAATTAGATCCAGGAAAACTGGAACTACAACTGGTCACGTGGCCTCTTCCTGTCATTATTATGGCAGTAAATGAGGGAGGAAAGGAGAGGAATGCAACCAGGAGGGTGCTGGAGTGCACTTGAAGCAGGTGTGGTGGTGTGTGTGTGTGTGTATGTGTGTGTGTGTAAGATGTCCACCGGTGAGTGTACACGTCTTATCCCCATTGGTACTGGTGTAGAAGGTCGGTAATATGCCACGGCGCCTCCAAGCAGCGGAAGGGGCCCTGAAGCCCCCCCGAACTCCACAGCCCCGGGGACACCCTACGGCTGCAGGAAAGCCCCAGGTACCCTGCCCTGCGGACACAGAAGACCCCCGGGCCCCCAGAGAAGCCAGAGGGCCGTGGAGCAACCCCCTAGCCCAGCACTGAGGAGCATGACCCAGTCCCAGGGAGCACGAGGAGACCCCGCACCCCAGGGGCGCACAGGTGACACAGAACCCGGGCCATGGGCGCTGTTGGTAATTGCAGTTAAAATTGCAGGGTTGGGGGTGCGAGTCCTTCAGGCAAGTCAAACCTGTATCACTCGCACCCCTCCTGTCCCGCAGTCCCTGGTCCGATGGAGTGTTGTTCGGAGTAGGATTGGTGTGCCAGTGTATGTGTTTTAAGCTAATGTGAGTGGGGTTAAAACTTTGGGATGGATGAGAAGCATGCTTGGGCAGGAGCATGACAGGCAAGATGGCAGCTGCCCACCACATCCCCAACCACATAGCCTGCACCCCGCCTGTCCCACAAGTCCTCTGCCTATTGTGTGGTGTATGTGCTGAGTATGAGTTTTGGCACTGGGAGAGATAGGCGAGTCGCGACCGGATCGATCCAGGGGTGCAGCAGGCCGGGGAGCAACCATGCAGACCCCCTCCCCCCGGACCCAACCGCGCCCCAGTGCACCCACCTCCCATACCTGGTGGCAGCCAACCTACAGCTATCAACCAAGGGCGCAGAGCGTCCGCCATGTCTGGCAGCTCTGCGCCCCCATCAGGCCCCTGGTAAGCCCCCAGCCGCCAAGCATGCGGACTACAGAACACAGGGCGGCAGACGGCACCCCCACCTACAGCCCGACCCCCCAGCGACGAGCGCCCTGCACACCGAGAGCGTCAGAGGGCAGGTACCCCGGCAGTCCGGTGTGATGACAGGAGACCGCCCCCCACGAAGGAGGCCACATGGTGAGCCCCGCGCCTAGCACAGCCAGCCAGGTTCAGGACTCAGGTTGACAGGACCAGACGGAATGCCCAACCAGCCCCGGTACGACGGGACGCAGAAGGACACACAGGCCCGGCCACCCCGCCTGCCGGGCGGGCGACCCCAGCGACGCGCCGACTCGCCGACCACGGGGCCCAAGACCCAAACCAGCGACCCCCCCCCCCCCCAACCCGAGCCCCATAACCCACAACCACGCCTGGAACCAAGACATGGACGCCAGCAGTAGGGGGCCATGGGGCCCCGGGATCCCCCAAGAACACAGGTCCACGCACCACGGATGTCCCCAGAGCCACCCAGGCATCAACCCAACCGCGGAGCCCCGGCAGACCAGGAGGACCCCCACATGCCCCAAAGCACAATGACATTGCACCGACTTAGGAAGACTCAAGTATTAAATGATGGAGTTATGTCAGTGATAAAAGTAGCCCATATTTCATGAAATGAATCAACATTGTTTTGGGATATTGCCAATAGTTTTTTCATTAAGATGTAATCTATTAATAACTGCAAACCTCTTTCCAATTGAGTAATATTGTTTTCTTGGCCATTGTTAAGGCGATCAAAATTGGTTGGTGGTGTTTCAGTGGTGGGTCGACTGAGGAGAGGTCACCGAGAAGACATATAGACGAGGAGAAGGGAATGCTGCGACCCAGAAGGGTTGATAGCTTCTTGGTGATGTTGGTCCAGAATGCTAGGATAGGTGGGCAGAGCCAGAAGGCATGAAAGTAGTCATCTCTGATATCAAGGGAACAGTGAGAGCTTATGTCTTCATCCACAAAACCCATTTTGAACAATTTGTGTTCCATGATATGGGCTCAGTGCAAAATCTTATATTGGATGAGTTGCATTTTGGATTTGTGGGTCATAGAAAAAATGTTGTTGCAAATAAGCTTGTACAGGTTGGTATCGGTGGGAACAGCAAGGTCTCTTTCAAATTTCATTGTAGGTAAAGATAAGGTGTTGTCTGTTTTTAATAAAAGTTTGTATATTCTGGAAAAGGGATTTTTCAAGTGACTGATATGAGTGAGAAGTTCAATCATTTCAGGTGGTTGTAGGATGTTGTTCCTCAATTTGATTTTAACTTTTAGAGACTGCTGTAATTAAAGGAATTGAAGGAAGCCGTGGCCACCGATATTATACCTTTGGGTTTAGGTTGGGAAGGAAATAAGCAAATTGTTTTCAAAAATGTGTTCCAGATGAGTAATTCCTTGTCTTTTCCAAGACCTAAAGATTATTGGTCTGTTTTTAACCAAGAAATCTGGGTTGTGCCAGATTGGCGTGAATTTGTTTGGAGATAGAGTGTGACCACTGAGTTTGAGGAATTTCCACCAGGATGACAGAGTTGTTGCGATAAATGGGTTTTTAAAGCAATTATGCTTCCTTATAGATTCAGTAAGGAATGGGAGATCGGATAATGATAACTCCTGACATTCAGATTGTTCAATGTCTCGCCATCCATGGGCCAATTGTTGCTCTGGTTGTAACCATTTAATTATAAATTGAAGATGGTTTGCTAGATAGTAGTATCTAAAGTTTGGAGCTGCTAGGCCTCCACAGTCTTTGTTTTTCTGTAGTGTTGCTAGTTTAATTCTCGGTTTCTTGTATTTCCGATAAAATTTGTTGACTATGAGTCTAGAGTATTAAACCAATGTACTGTTGGTTGCACTGGGGTCATTGAAAATATATAGTTTATTTTTGGAAGTATATTCATTTTCACTGCTGCCTTCCTACAAGGATGGGTAGGTTGTTCCATCGAATGAGGTCTTCTTCAATGGATTTGAGCAATGGAGTTAAGTTAAGGGTAAACAAATCTGATAGATTGGGGGAGATATCAATACCAAGGTATCGAATATTGCCCGTTGTGATGGTTAAGTGAAGTTTCTGGGTTGCAGCTTTACAGTCCCCCCCACTAAGTGTTAAGACTGGTTTTAGTCCAATTTATTAAATAGTCTGAGATAGCTGAGAATTTAGATATAAGATTTAACACCTCTGGTAGGGATGATATTGGGTTCCGTATGTACAACAGGATATCGTCTGCATACAAACTGATTTTGTGAACAGAGTTTCCTGTTTGTATGCCTACAATATTACTGTTTTGACGGATAGCCGCCGCGAGGGGTTCAATAAAGATGGCGAATAGTAAAGGGGAGAGCGGACATCCTTGTCTTGAGCCGCGTTGTAGAGTGAAATGCTGTGAAGTGTAACCATTGGTGATGACAGAAGCAGATGGAGAGTTGTAGAGGATTCTGGATCCCACTGGATCCCTCCCCCGGTCGGAAAGGAGCCTACCAAGTACTGGTAAGGCTACAAGGGGGAGGTTCCTTGTGTGCATGGGTATATTCACTAGTATCCTGTGGTCTGGCTCAAAATTCGTCACAAGGGAAAAGAACATAGGGTACAGGCTGTGGTTAGTTCCCGCCTGTCGCACTCCCTGATTTTGGGCACGGATTGGCCAGGGTTTGACGCGTTGATGCGAGAGGCTGGGGGAGCGCATTCACGGCCGGTAGGGAAACGTGAAATGCTGTTAAGTGTAACCATTGGTGATGACAGAAGCAGATGCAGAGTTGTAGAGGATTCTGATCCATTGAATGAGGGACTCTCCAAAGCCAAATTTGCTGAGGGTTGAAAAGATATATGTCCAATTAACTCTATCAAATGCTTTTTCGGCATCCAAAGAGGCACGGTGGCGCAGTGCATTGCACTGATGCCTCACAGCAAGAAGGTCCTGGGTTCGATTCCTGCCTGGGGCACTGTTGGCACCGTGCTCCTGCGGGTTATCTCCCAAATAGGAGCCTTTCTGTGTGGAGTTTGCATGTTCTCCCCGTGCTCACATGGGGTTTCCCCCACCTCACGTCAGTAAGGACCCCCACCAAAAACATGAACCCATCATTGTCTGACCAGCAATGAACATTTGGTCCCCGGGCACGTCTACGTATGCTGCCCACTGCTCCTGGCTGTGCCCCCGGAGGAAGGACAACCCAGGATGGGTCAAAAGCAGAGAATCCATTTCACCGGCCACCATCAAAGCATGTGCATGTGTGTGTGTGTGTGCAAGCATGTGTTATAGTGTGGTGTGTTGCGTGATGAATAAAGACTGTTTCTTCTTTCTTTCTTCTTCTTCTTCTTTCTTCAATAATAGTATTAAAGTTTTCTTTTTAGATATGCGCATATTGCTGGATGAGTGTCTGCCTTTGACAAAGCCTGTTTGGTCCGGGTGAATTATAAATGGCATTACTTTTTCAATTCTGTTGGTTAGTGTTTACTTATAATCTTAAGGTCGCAATTAATAAGGCTTATGGGTCTGTAACTGGAGGTGAGGGTTGGGTCCTTATTGGGTTTGAGCAAAACCAAAAGGAGAGCAGCATTCAAGCAGTGTCAAGGTATGTTCTGTCCCAGTGATATAATCGCCTATAATACAAAATAATATACATATAAATGATGTTAGGACTTAATATGTAGTTGCAGGATATTGTGAACATTTTGAAAAAATGAATTAACTGCAATTCGGTAAAAGTTTGATGTGTCTCACACTTGGTAGTTCGAGAATCAAAAATAAATCTCCAACATGGTAAAAACTGCCACTCTCTAAAAAGCGTAATCCGATGGATTCGCATCACAGTTAAGGGTTGCAACATGTAAGTTACATATATACTTAAGATTATCGCTGTGCTGGATCTAAATGGGTCTAATCTGTCCCAAGGCACTTTTTCTGCTCCTATATCAAACATTTTATATATCCATGCTCAGAAATTAAAATGTTTACATTTGCAGTATGTATGTATACAACCATTGGTTTTGCAATGGATCACTGAACACTGACAATCCAAGCTGCGCATCCTCAAACTAAATAGACCAGATTAGGAGGAAACCATTAGGTGCCATGGTAACCTAGCTGGCATTGGTTCATTCTTTCATCCCGGAAGTTAAACTGACTACTGGAAAGTAACAAATGTTGCTTAGGTTCGGGGAACACCCTCCTGGTTCACAGAATGGTATCTGCAATAACAACCACAAGCGGGTTGCAAATGGGTTAGGGTGAGGAAAGCCCTGGAAATCAAATTTGCGGAACTCAAAGCTTCCAAAGGAAACATTAAAGTCGCAGGTTGCCCATGTCTGGTATAGACAGATAAAAGCTTACCTTGTTTTTTAGATCATTAAGTTCCATGTGGTGACTTCGTACTTGAAGTTCTTCCTGTTGTTGAAGCTGCCGTTTATGCTGGCCCTTAACACAGTCGTAGTCCGACTGCAAAGAGTCAAGCATTCTGGTCTTCAGTTCGACCACCATCTGCAGGGAGTACTTCTCCTGCTCCAGAACCTGAGAAATAAACGGGTTCAAAATGTGAGATAATTTCCGAGTCCAAGGCTGTCCAAGAGGAAGGGCGGTGAGGGTGACTTGTGATGGAAGTTGAAGGGCAAGTGTTCGGCTTGGGCCGACATAGGCATACAGTCATTATTCTGTAATCGCGGAATGAGTATACAGAATAAATGAACTACAATGAAATCAAGATAAAATAGAAAAGGAAGTAAACAATATAAAAGACTTCCTCATATGATAACAGTTGACTGCTTCTCTATGAGCCCTCATTCATTTCTGACCCTGATATTGTGTAAATTTATGCTACGATTCGTGTGACGGTCGATTTTTAGTACACGCCTAATTTATGAACATGTGCGTAGAAATGTTCTTAATTTATGTGCAGAAAGACCCAAAATGCAAAATCACCGCTGAACTGAAGATATTGCTTACCAGCCAGATTTGTTCTTACCTACATGCGTATGTTGATAAATCAGAAAACCCTGACATCAAACTAGCTTAAACCCTGACTTCTAACAAGCTTAAACCACACTGAATTTCTCCATATAAAGACGTTTTCTGCTAGTGTTCAGAGATGGAGAAGTGAGGGAAGCCACTGACTAGTGCGAGGACTTCGACCTGATTACATATATAATAGAATTAATAAAAAAAGGGCTTCTCTTGCCAGTAAAAAGGGGATCGAGCCATTGATCACTCTCTGTCCTCTGAGTACTTGATGATTGGTGTGTGCAAGTGGTCAGAGCCAGTTCTAAATTTGTTCCCTAAGTAAAATTCAAAGTAAAAATGTGGCGGACAAAGGGGTGTGGTCAAGCACCGGCTGCGGATGACAGCGCGGTTCCCTTTTCTCGCGGCCACCAAGCTGCATCGAATTGGTGCTGATTTTTCCAAATCAAGGCAGGGAGTTTTAACGTTTTGTCTGTCTTACAGTGCAGGATGGGCGCACGGGCTCGTGAGCAGCCCAGGAGCGGAACGCCAATCCTCCTGTACCCGTAAGGACTATTAGCAACCCCTTAACAATAGATCCTCAGGGATACAGTTTATATATACACACACACACACACACACACACACACACACACACACACACACACACACACACACAGTATATAGTGGCCTGCGTGCCAGAACTGAACTGAACATCTGGGGGGGTGCTACATCCGACCCCAGGACCTACGCAGGATTGGCCAGGTTCTGTGGTGCCGTGGGACACTTTCTTCCCCTCTCTGTCCCCCCTCAGCTCCCGTAGCGGTGCTGTCGCGGGAAATCAGGGAGCTGTGCAAACATCTGGGCAGCTGTGCGAATACTGCGGGCGGCCAGGCCACGTCCGCCATGACTGTTCTCGAAGGGAACTCGGCCAGATGGTCTGGGTCGCCGGCCAACTGGATCCCTCCCCTGGTCGGAAAGGAGCCTACCAAGTACTGGTAAGGCGACAAGAGGGAGGTTCGTTGTGTGCTTCGGGATATTCACACGTATCCTGTGGTCCGGCTCAAAAATCGTCACAAGAGAAAAGAGCATAGGGTGCAGGCTGTGGTTAGTTCCCGCCTGTCGCACTCCCTGATTTTGGGCACGGATTGGCCAGGGTTTGACGCGTTGATGCGAGAAGCTGGGGGAGCGCATTCACGGCTGGTAGGGAAATGTGAGTGTTGCGTGGCGCATGGTGACGGGGAGGGGTTGTTGGCGAGCGCGATGGGCGGTGGGATCCCAAGTAGGGTCTTTCCCGGTCCCTGTAACCTTCCATATCGACGATTTTCCGCTGGAGCAGTCGCGAGACGCCACCCTAGGCGGGGTCTTTGAGGAGGTAGTCAAAATTTATGGGGTATTGATGCGCCCAGACGCCATGCTCACTCACCCAGTTGTTGGTACCGAAGGGCCGCCAGGAAATGCTCTTCCAGGCGGCTCACCATAACCCGATGGCCGGTCACCTCGGTCACGAAAAACATGACAGTGGATAATGGCCCGCTTCTATTGGCCTGGCATTTGGGCAGATGTGCGTAAATGCTGCGTCACATGTCCTGAGTGCCAGTTAGTCAACCCTCCGGCCACGCCAAGAGCGCCCCTAGTTGAGGCCGCTCCCCCTAGTCGAGGCCCCGTTCAAAAGACTTAGTATGGGCCTCATCGGCCCGTTAGAGTGCAGTGCCCGTGGGTATGGTTTCGTATTAGTCCTAGTGGATTATGCAACCCGGTACCCAGAAGCAGTGCCCCTGCGCAGTATTACGGCCAAAAGTGTGGTGCAGGTCATCTACCGAGTCGGGATTCCAAAGGACATCCTGACTGACCAGGGCACTACCTTTATGTCACGTACACTTTGGGAACTGTACGAGTTATTGGGCATCCGCTCAATTTGGACTAGCATTTACCATCCCCAGACTGACGGCCTGGTGGAGCGGTTTAATAAAACGCTGAAAAACATGATTCAGAAGTTCGTACACGACGATAGCCGTAATTGGGACAAGTGGTTGGACCCCCTGTTGTTTGCGGTGCGGGAGGTTCCCCAGGCCTCCACGGGATTTTCTCCCACTGAACTCCTCTTTGGCAGAAGACCCCGGGGGTGTCTTCAAAAATCAGCCGATAATACCGCGGCCCTGTTAAGTGACCATCTCTCTCCGTACCAGAGTGCTGACGTAGTTGCACTTCAGCATCGCTTCTCTGATGTTTTCTCCTCCCTGCCAGGCCTCACGTCTCTAATACACCACCATGTGGAGACGACCCCAGGGGTGAAGGTGTGCTCTCGGCTGTATCACCTACCCGAACACAAACACAAGATCGTGCAGGCGGAATTAGAGGCCATGCTGGACATGGGTGTAACAGAGGAGTCCACGAGTGTCTGGTCTAGTCCCATCATGCTGGTGACTAAAACTGATGGATCAGCCCTGTTCTGCATGGACTACCGAAGGGTGAACGCGGTGTCCAAGTTTGACGCCTACCCGATGCCCCGGGTCGATGAACATTTCGACCGATTAGGTACAGCTAGTTTTTTCACGACACGGGATTTAACCAAGGGCTACTGGCAGATTCCCTAGCTATTCCTTTGTTTTGTTCCTCTCTCCCTTAATCTGTTCCCCCTCCCCCCCCCTTGCCCCTCTCCTGTAAAGCGACCGTGGGTTTTTTGAAAGGCGCTATACAAATTTAAGCTATTATTATTATTATTATTATAATTATCATTATTCCCTTGTCTCAGGAGTTTAAGGAAAAATCGGTGTTCTCCACGCCGGTATATACCACTTTCAGGTTGTTCGGTGCCCCAGCCACCTTTCAGAGACTCATGGACCGCCTTCTGCGTACGCATGTAGCATATGCCGCAGCATATGCCGCAGCATACCTAGATGACATTATTATTCACAGCGACACCTGAGAGCGGCATATGCAGATTGTGGGCGCTTTGCTGGAGTCCCTGAGGCGGCCTGGGCTCACCGCCAACCCAAAGAAGTGTGCCATGGGTCGGCGGGAGGTAGAGTATCTGGGGTACCACTGGGCCTGGTCCAACCCCAGCTTGATAAAACCGCTGCGGTCGCATCGCGCCAAGACCTAAGACTAAGAAGGAGGTGAGGCAGTTCTTGGGGCTGGCCGGCTACTATAGGAGGTTTGTCCCCAACTTCTCAGAGCTAACCAGCTGGGGGCGGGAGGGGAGTCGGCTGTCAGGCAGACGGCTCCCTGGCATGCATATACACACACACACACACACACACACACACACACACACACACACACACACACACACACACACACACACACACACACACACACACACACACACACACACACACACACACACACACACACACACACACACACTCTTATAGTGGCCTGCATGCCAGAACTGAACTAAACAATAAATCTCAAGACATGTTGGCGTACCACGGCCCAAAAGACTCTGAACCCTTATCACCTTCTTGGATGAGGTCCATTGAGTGGCCCACCACAATAGTAATATTAAAAGCCTTTATACCTCCATGGCATTGGTCATTTCCACCCTCTGTTCCTCCAGTCTGGTCTGCAGCTCCAACTGCTGGTTCAGCAGGTCCAGTCCTGCCTGGGCGGCCTGTTGGACTTGTTCCTCACTCTCTTTCAGTTTCCTCCTCAGCTGCTGTAGCTCCTCTGCTGCTCCTGGTGATACAGACATTTTTCTGGAAGAAGGGTGGAGTGTGAAAAGGGAAGGAGAGAGAGACAAATTAAGTCAAGTAGGAGTCATGCTACAAAAAGAAATAAAGAACATGACAGAAATAGAGCCACGTGGACGTGTGTTCTGGTACAGGGCCAGGGAATGAGAGAGAGGAGGCAGGTGGAGGCAAAACAGTAGCTGTTGGCCTGTATTTATTAATAATTCAAACAAAAAGCGGCTCGTGGTTCAAAAAGGGAGAAATTAACTGCTTGCTGGCAAACTGGTAAAGAGTTCAGAATGGTGGAGTTTAGGCGCTCTCCCGCCGTGACGTGTCCGGCTCGCTAAAAAAAGAAAGCCTAAATTACTTCCTACGACTCAGCAGAGCCCCTCTGTTGATAAGCCCGGCGGCGCGACTGGTGTTCAACCAGCCAAAGAGGGCACATGTCACTCCGCTGCTCATCGAGCTCCACTGGTTACCTGTAGCCACCCGCATCAAGTTCAAGTCTCTTATGCTGGCCTAAAGAGTGATTGCTGGGAATGCTCCCGCCTACTTAAATGCTCTTATAAGAGCACATGTTGCCCCCCGGATGCTGCGCTCGTCAAATGTGCGTCGCCTGGCTCTGCCGGCCATACAGCCACGGCAATCCAGGCTATTCTCATTTGTAGTTCCACGTTGGTGGAACGAGCTGCCAAAAATGACCAGAGCGGGGACCTCCCTCTCTGTCTTTAAGAAGCACTTGAAGACCCAGCTCTTCAGTGAGTACCTCCTGTCCTAACCTACAATCACTTAGCACTACCTCGCAGTATTTATTGTTACACGAATTTTGTTGTTACACTAATCTCTGTCGCAATGTAGCTTGAATGTTATTCTCCCTTGTAAGTCGCTTTGGATAAAAGCGTCTGCTAAATGACTAAATGTAAATGTAAATAAGCCCGATCCACAGCAGCTGAGCGGCCCCGGGATGGGAGCCTGCACCACCTGTCTGCAGCGGCGGCTTGACCACACCCCGTTGGCACGCTACATATTCCCACCGTCCAGGCCGGGACGCTGTCCAGCCGACAGCCGATTCCCACCCAACCCCCCCGGAGCACGAGAGGAAGTCTGCTACGACCATCTGGGCGCCCACCCTCTGGACCACCTCGAAGTTGAAGGGCTGGAGGTCTTGTGTCTCAGTGCTTTTTGTTAGGACCCCTGGTGAGTTCAGCATTGACAGTCCTTATGGCTTGTGGGAAGAAACTTTGTTTCCGTCTCTCTGTCCTCGCTGTGTGACTGCAGAGGCGCTTGCCCGACCGCAGCAGCTGGAACAGTCTGTTTTTGGGGTGGTGAGGATCCTTCATGATCCTGCGGGCTCGGCTACTCCTCCTGGTGTATAAGGGAGAGGAGGGTAGTTCCAGTGCTACGTTGGGCTGAACGCACCACGCTCTGCAGGGCCCGCCTGTCCTAAGCAGTACAGTTCCCAAACCAGGCATTGATGTTGCCTGTCAGGATGCTCTCCACTGCTCCAGAGTAGAAGGACTCCAGGATCCTCACCGATACCCTGAATTTATTCAGCTGCCTGAGGTGGTAAAGACGCTGCCTCACCTTTCTCACCTAAACCTCTTAAAATAATGGAGGGAGGGGGCGTCCGTAGCTCTGGTTACAGCAAGTGTCTGTGTGTGTAGTCCATGTTAAGATTACCTTCCGGTAATCTACGCAGAACCGCACCGACCCATCGGGCTTACCCACTAGCATGATAGGGCTGTAGCATTCCCTCGTAGATTCCTCTATTACCTCCCGTGTCCAGCATGGCCTCCAATTCTGCCTGCATTATTTTGTGTTTGTGTTCAGCACCTTCAGCCCCAGGGCCGCCTCCACATGGTGGAGTATGAGGGCCGTACGGCCGGGCAGGGGAGAAAACACGTCGGCAAAGCGCCGCTGCAGCGCTGTGATGTCCTCGCTCTGGCCGGGACAGAGATGGTCAGTAGAGGCAAAACAGCACCTGTTAGCGTGTATTTATTAATAATTCAAACAAAAGGCGGCTCGTGGGCCAAAAATTGAGAATTAACTGCTCGCTGGCAAACGGGGAAAGAGTACAGAATGGCGGAGTTTAAGCTCTCTGTCGCCGTGATTTGTCTGGCTCGCTACACTCAGCATTTGTCTCACCCGGTCCACACGCGTGTCTTTCAAGCCTGCATCTCTCTCACTGTGGGGAAAAAAGCCCAAATTACTTCCTGGATCAGGATCGGACAAAATAGCAAAGCCCGGGATGGGAGCCTGCACCACCTGTCTGCAGAGGCAGCTTGCCCACGCCCCCTTGGCCCACCACAAGCCGCAAATGAACATTTCCTCAAAACATAGTTGTAAAAGTGGCCTGTGGAATGAAATTGCGAAAACTTCTGACAAATGTCAAACACAGCCCTCAGTTAAAATGACAACTAAGGCTAAACTCTAAACTTGGCAGACAAGGTCTGAGCTACAGAAACAGATTTTTGTACTACTTCTTTCTTTCCAGCCTTGGCTCAAAAGCTCAATGAACTTAATCAATGTTTCTGTCTGCATACCTGTAACATCACAAAGGGCATTCAAACCCCAAATCCAAAAAGTGGCAATGAAGACATATCTCACACAGGAGTTTTTTAAACTCTTTAAACTTGTTTTGCTTTGCCAAAGCTCAGCTGGCTGCTGAGATGTATTTTTTAATCTTGTCAACCATGGTCGAAAGATGCCATTCAGGCAATGTCATTAAATCTAAATAAGTTTGTTGATGTTTTTGAGAAGAACGGTAGAAATCACAGGATTATTTTTTGAGACCAATTGGTATATTTTGTCCCTGTCTAGCCTGGGTTTTGTTTGTGCTCCTTTAGGGATAGTGTTTTTCTCATTTTCCTTCTGTACATTTTCTGACTGCTTACAGATTGTATATTTATTAATTTGTATATGATTGCATGACTCATGAATGGTCCCAACAACAAATACATGGATGAATGTGTTAAGGGAATATTTTAACATTAAAATCAAAAGACTGCACAGTTCTAACCAATGAAATACAAAAATGTAAAATGTTGATTTTAAATACTGTAGTAAGAATTGTAAAGTCCTATCTCCTGACGATTTCTTTCTTGTATTTTATATAATTATATTCCCCATAGGCTTTAGCGATTGTGCAAAATTCCAAACAACGATCAGCGATATATGATTTTACAAAAGCGTCTGTCATCAATGTACCAATATCGGTTTGTTGTTGGTGTAAGGGAGGAAGATGCGCAGAACAAAAGGTATTGGAGGCAGATGATCCGCGACCCTTAAAGGGAGCAGCCGAAAGAAGAAGAAGATCAATGTGCCAATACCGCCGTGTCCACTGAGAGGTGGACGATAATGATCGATCGACCGATAATGATCACAACCAGATTAATGTTTATTTACTTTCCATGTACATACAACTGCCAATGGCAGTTATTGGTTTTATCACCTCCCCAAATTGTATTATGGACATTGAAATCCCTACACCAAATGACTCTCCTTCCATCCTGGTTTTCAACTGACTCATAAATGTAACTTAAGTCTTACGCAAACATTATAGAAGTTAATAATAAAAGTATAACAAAAACACTAAATTATTTCATCTAAACCGCCACAATAATATATTGTAACTCTTTTCCATTAGCTATTGCTATATAGTTTACACTGTTTAATTAAAGTACTACACCCTGCTCCATTTCTATTATCTGTCTCTCCATTCACAATGATACCCCTGCACACATTATTTCTGTTTTTTGTTTCAGATTTTTTAGAAATCCTTTGAATTCTGTCCATTTGCTATACAGTCATTTGCCAACTCCACATGTGTTTTCCTTTACAAAACGCTGCAATGTGACCATATTTTTTAAATATTTATCTCAATGGTGGGGAAATATATGCCCACACTTCATAGGCCATTAATCCATCCATGGTTACCTTATACAGTAAAACATTACCTTGAAACTCCAACATGACAGATAAACTAGTCTTTTCACCCTGTCTCTAAGCTTTCAAACATCTGATATTTATTATGTTCCACTACTTTGATGTTATCCTTCAAATTTCCAAGATTCTCTTTCACCAGAATTCATAGATCACCACCATTTCAACTGGCACATTATCCAAAACAAATCTCCTTTTTCCACACCTGCTTCATATTCATTGTTTTGTGCCTCTGTTCTTCACTCCTATACATTATTAGCAAACTCCAATTCACAACCCTTTGCCTTCACAGTTTCTCCAATAGTCCCTAGTAATCCTCGCGACCTGTGGGACCAGTAGCACTACTGGTCCTACCCTGCCCTCTTTATATCATGCCCTTCCTTAAATTTCAAGAGAACTTTCAAACCTTCCCTTTTCCTCCGAGTCCGACCAGATCTTATATTGTCATTAATCTCATCCAAACAACCCCCTCCGTCCTGACTTTTCGCCACCTCTATCCTGCCTGATCACGTCCCCCTCCTTTATGTCCCCGACCCCGCCATATTCCATTCTTTATTATTACGTTCCATATAATCTTCCCCTGAACTCGACCAATCCCAACTCCACCCTCCGCTCAAATGCCTGTCATCCCCAGTCCACCCACAGAACAGTTTGTGAAAAATCCGAAACAATCAATCCACAAGTGCAAAACCAAGCTCGTTTTGATATACGCTATATTTTAAGCTTCAAACCGAATTTTCAAAACCTCGCGCTCCTCTCTCCCGTGCGACCAGTTCTTGTGGTTCGTTTCGCCTAGCCCGTTGCACTGATCTTACCTGTTTTAACAGTTTATCAAAGTGAACTGCACCTCGGTTCGTACTGTCGACAGTACCGTCTTCTACCTTCGTGGTGTTGGACGGGAGTACTGTCACATGGACGCCCGACAGTTTGAATTCAAGATTTGCGACAGGAACTATCCCTCAAGTATCACGAGGCTAGCGTCAGCGTGAAGCACGTACGGGATTGGTCAGTTTTGCGCAGACGCAGTTGAGCTACATACTAGCTACACACTGATAGCTCGTTTTGTCCACAAAATAACAAAGCTACACATTGGCACCTTACGATTCTTGTCACAAAGTCGGTGTACTTTAAAATAAGTTATTGGAGGTAGTGGCGGAGAAGTGGGCTATAACTTTGGTAACTCTGTTTTATTTAATCGTTTTTAACAATATCCGGTGTTATTATTAAGAAAACTCTCTCATGTCGCGGCATCAGGACATACATGTGACAGACATTGTTGAAATGTATTGTACATCCCACGTAGATGTACCTGAGAGTACCACATGTTGGTATCCCACACGCACAAACGTAACTACTTTGCTGTTTTTCCTCCATAGGTTTGTATATGCCTTATAATGGACCTCGCCGAGAGGGACAGGCTGTCAGAGCTGGTAGAGAAACTCACCACAGCTGGAGAACTACAGCTCAACCAAGGGAGGATGAAGGATGTCAAAAAAATGTGCAGGTATGGGGAATCAAGCGGATTTCATAGTAGTTGCATAGCTGTGCATATGGATAATTGACGTTTTTTGGTCCGGAAACGATAAGTCATAAAAATCAAATAATATCATTAAAACTGAAAAATTCGAAAATCTTTAATATGTATGTGCACACCACGTGATCTTATGAATGAATTAGTAATTGCATTTGTTGTACATTTCAGTCAAACTAGTGAATGTCCTCTGGTGTGACTTGTCTGGCACATGGTTGGAGAACTTTGAACATTTATCTAAAAAACATAAATAATTAAAATGTTCATCTTTAGTCATATGCATTATTTCACAGATGTCTATTTAAGTAAATTACAAGACAGAAGTTAATGAAAATAACAACAAAAAAGTACTGATTGTTAAATTCTGTCCCTAAATCCTATATTCCCTGGTGTGACACAATATTGTTATTTAAAAACGGACATTTACTTAAACAGCCTAGGCTACGTCAACTACGGACATGGATCAAAATTTGAGAATTATATCAATTCATTAACAGTCAACATATCTGATGTATTCATCAAAGTCAATGTAACGCCACATCTGCTGTCTCTCCCAAATGCCTCACACTAGAAAATCAAATGACTACGTAGACCATGTGTACAACTGTGTGATGACCCAGCTGGATAAGGAACATGCAGAAATAAGACTGTCAGCATTCCAGATTGCCAGTGAACTGTTTTCAAGGTCACACCACTTCAGAACTCGACTTGTGGATAACTTCCAGGTACTGTAGTGCTACAGCCATGATGGTGTCTGGCCAGGCACTTTTTGTACTGTGTTGGCAGTTTGCCATTGAGTTAGTTACTAAGTTACTAAGGCAGTTAATAAGTTATGTTTAGATGAAGACAGCAATGCAGATTTTAAGACCTTATTTTTGTTGCAGTAAAATAATAATGTGGTTTTTTTTTTTACAAGAGCTGAGTACCCAATGTGAAATGTTCAGTTACAAATATAGTTAGCTCAATAATTTTGAAGACCTGTTTTTTATGAATTTGTAGTTATTGATATATTCACTGTTGAAGTGCCAATCTCGAAGATTTTAATTTAAATAAATGTCTGTTAAGTCACTATCTATTGCCGCATGAGGTAACACAAAGGTGATTGATACGGTGGCCCTGAGAGCTCAACGCACTGCAACTTAAGAAAACACATCCAAATAGACAAAACACAAGCAAATTAAGAAAACATCTTCACCAATTAGACAATACATACGCAGCATTTGGTAAAAAACGCTGCAAATCCAGACACGTCGAAAGAACCGCATTCCAAAACTCTTTGCAAAAGCCACAACATTATGGAAGTGAGCCACACCATTACAGAAGTGGGCCACAATGAATGCACTGATTTATCTGCAATAAAATATATTAAACTCAATTATTTTATGTCTAACAATTTATACAAGTAATAACCTTGATCACATTGCACCTCACGAGACCACCATGTCCATATCCTCCATCTGGACCCTCCATGCAATTACTAAATGGACAAAACAACTTTAATATCAATCCGTGGTTTTTATTTAAGCCATTTAGTGCGATATTCTAGGGAAAAAGGCATCTACCAGCTCCGTAATAGAGTTGTTCGCGAACGATTCAAATCTTTTGGGTGAACGAACTGAACTGAATCATTTCCTGAAATGATCCGTTCAGCAGTCACTTGAGTTTTCAGCGAGCGATTATACTGCATATAGTTAAATTTTATTTGCAGATACATCAGTGCATCCGTTGTGGCTCACTTCCGTAAGAGTGTGGCTCACTTTTGGAATGTTGTGGCTTCTGCATTTGTGTTTTTGTCAATGCGGTTGTGTTTTTCGCATTTGCAATTTTGGTATGCAGTTCGTTCGACATGTGTGGATTTCCCACCAAGCATTCACCCACGACATTCACATGCATTCACTTCGCCACATACCTGCAATAACCGCTTTTCGCCATAGTTGCCACCAAAAAGACCAAAACCAAAACAGAAATCTTCTATATTACCACTTTAAACAATACAGGAAACTATCGCTGTGTTCCAAAAAATAGAATCAAAAAGCATCTGCAATGTCAAGTTACATTGGTATCGATATCAGTATCTGTGCAGGCCTCATTGAAAATAAATAAATGTTGTGTGCCTGTGCCTTGTTATACAACTATGATAAACAAAGAAAAATTGGTGAAAATTTGCTATTTTGAACTTTTTCAAACTCATACCCTATCAAAATTGTTGATCCAAAGAACTCATATTCCTTCCTCCTCCAGGAATTCTTAGCATTAACTGTTGAAACTGACTCGGAGCAGCCTCTTCCTCCTCCCAAGGCAGTTGCTCGGAAACTCAAGATATCAGCTATCAAGACTGTCCAATCATGGCATTCCTCGTACGGATTGGCATATAAGAAGCTGGCACTTGGATACCACTTCCTGAAACAGGTCAAAAAGGTGAGACAGTCAGTTTGAAAATAATTATGGTTGGAGGCCGACATCGATGCCCCTATGTCAAGAGAAGTGAAGAAAATCTGTAAAACTAGATGAAAGAAAACAAGATGTTTGAATGTGCTGTGTACTATGAGTTATAAGGAGCCCCAATAACTGTAAGGGTCCTTTGGACTTGAACTTTGAAAATACATTGTGTTGGGTAGTGTAATAACTTATATGGCTGTGCCTGCAAGTGGGAGCCTGTCTGCATGCCAAAATCTTCTAACCTTGTCAAAATATCTCACCTTACAACTGCAATTGTAATTCTATAAGATCTGTTTCAGTTTGTAGCTTTGTCTAATCTTCCAAAGCCTTTGACCAAGACACTGGTCTTAGAACCAGTGTAGGTAATAGTAGTTCTATTGTATAGATGCACTCACCCTCAGCCTCTGTGTGTGTCAGGTGGACTTCAATGATGTTCAGGCCAGGACGATTGCGGAGAGGAGAAGAGAGGAGGAGAGACAGAGGAGGACAGAGGGCATGTACAGGGAACGAGTGGAGGCGGTTGCCACAGAGATGGAAGGTATTTCCTAATGGAAGGTTTTTTATTTATTTATTTTTAATCTGTGCCTTCAGCATGCTTGGCATACAAAACCGCGTATTTGTATGCCATTGCATCTTGGACAGAGTTAGTCTGCAACTTTAATCATTCTTAAATCAGGAACTGATTTGAGGACCTTTGCTGAAGGAACTGCTTGCAATAACTCTGCCTATGGACGACTAGTGAGATGACAAGAGCACAGGTTTTTGTTACACAGAGCACCACCACCCCTCTTTGGAGAAAATCAAACCATGTTTTGGAGTATTAACTAATCATCATTACTACTCCAAGAGGGGGGGGTTTCTATGTTTATTTGTCTCACCAATTCAGCACGTGGCCTTTCTGTCATCTTTATGGTGTGTGTGTGTGTGTGTGTGCGTGTGCGTGTGCGTGTGCGTGTGCGCACGCGGATGCGCGTGCGTGGGCGTGCCCGTCCACCGGTGAGTAAGGCTAAACATTAATTAATCAAATTAAGGTGAGTGCACAGGACTTGTCCCAATTAGTTATGGTGTATGAGGTCGGAATTATGTTGTACGGCCTCCAAGCTGCGGAAAAGGCCCTACAACCACCCTTGAGTCCTGCAGCCTTACAGACACTCCACGACCATGAGCCACTGCACATGGCGGACCACAGAACAGGTGACAGCAGACAGCCCGGCACCCACAATCCCGCCCCTCAGCGACCAGCACCCGGTGCACCTAGAGCGACAGAGAACAGACTCCCGAGCACCCTGGAGAGACAACGGGGGTCGGCCCTCCCACTGAAGGAGACCATATAGGGAGCCTGCCCCGAGCACACCTGACCAGGCTCAGGTCCCCGCCCGGGTCCCAGGACCCTATGGAACAATGATGGGCCATGCGGGACACAGAAGGACACGCTTAGCATGACACCATCCCTCCCATGGGGTGGGCGACTCCAGCGGTGTGCTGACCACGAGATCTGATTAGTTTCTTATTTCCGTTAACGCAATTGACTGAGAAACCAGGCATACCAGTGTTCTGGAATTTTTAATGCGGATTTGGTGAGATTAACCGGGCTCCGCTACCAAGAATGAAATCTGAGTTCTATTAATGCATTTATTCTAAAGAATAAAACAAGAAACCTCCGACACGCTTCCAACAGTGTTTTATCGTAAATTCTGACATACATTTCACGAGGAATCACTTTTATACAGAAGTAACACTCAGGGGGTCCAGATATGTATATTGAGAGGGAGACTGAGGGGCAACATAGCAGAAGGGGTTCTTCTAAGGGAATTTAAATAATTAGTGTATGGATGTGAAATCCCCCCCTTGCTTCCTGCGGTATTGATCAATGCGTGTCTGGGATCACATTGTAATTAGTTTACAGAAGGGGCATCCTGTTTTGTTTAAAGTTTAAGAAAGATATTTAGAGGTAATTTATATTTTTCCATTACACCAGGTAGAATTTATCATGCAGAACTTAATTAAGTCAACCATTGGTTTCATGTCAAACCGCTGAACAGTCACAAGTTGGCCAGGCTAGCAGTAAGATATATGTTGCCGTGATAACCTGGCTGGCATCTTTTCTAGCCGGATCTCAGAACCACGGTTATACCGGAAGTTAGCCATCTTAGCGGATATAAGCCTCCCTTACAGCATAATCGAGATTTCGGGAATCTCCCCCTCACGTTACTTATTTGACCTAAAATGGTCCAAATTATGACACATACGCTCAGTGGCCACTTTGTTAGGTACACCTTTCTAGTACTGGATTGGGCGGCCTTTGCCCTCAGAAAAGTCTGAATTCTTTGTGGCATGGATTCAAGGAACATTTGCTAGAAACATTTCTTTGAGAATCCGGTCCATGTTGGCTTGATGGCGTCACACAGTTGCTGCAGATTTGTTGACATTACATTACATTACTTTACATGACATTGTCATTTAGCAGACACATTTGTCCAAAGCAACTTACATTCATTCTGTGACCCTCCCGTTCTACCACATACCAAAGGTTCTGTATTGGATTGATATCTGGGCACTGCGGAGGCCATTGGAATACACTGAACTCATTGTTTGTGGAACCAGCTTGAGATGATGTGTGCTTTGTGACATGGTGCCTTATCCCGCTGGAAGTAGAATTTGAAGACGGCTAGACTGTGACCATAAGGGCATGCACATGGTTAGTGGCAAAACCTGGGTAGGCTGTGGCATTTAAACAATGGTCAGCCCGGTGTGGTTTTCTGTCGCTGTAGCCCATCCACTTCAAGGTTATGACGCGTTGTGTATTCAGAGATGCTCTTTGCACACCACTGTTGTAACACATGGTTATTTGATTAACTGTCGCCTTCCTCTCAGCTTCAACCAATCTGGTCAACCAATCTGTCCTCTGACCTTTTTTTTGTGTGCAATTCTCTGTAAACTCTAGAGACTTGTTTGTGAAAATCCCAGGAGGTCAGTAGTTTCTGGGATACTTAAACCACATTATGCATTGAGTTGCTGCTATATGATTGACTGATTAGATATTTGCATTAATAAGCAGGTGTACAAGTAATTATACCAAATAAAATGACCACCCAATGGCCAATTGTCACAATATTTCGGAGTTTGAAGAGGGGTGATTTTTCTGTACACTTCAATTAGTATGATGGAGAGTTTTTCAGCGAGGGTTCTGCCTAGAACACAAGCGCTAAGGTTAGCTAACATTCACCAGATAGATAGCAAAAATCTGTGTTTCCTGTGAACATTATTTCATCAACTATTGGCTGCCATTTAACAGCTGTTAGTTAAGCTAGGTAGGCTACATCTGTTGTATAGTCATCCCTTTCCACATCACTGCTGGCTGGCTTGAAAGGCTATTTTTCCTTGGTCAGAGCTGAGCCTGTTAGTTTACTGGAAAAACTGAAGGTAGGGGAATGGCATGGTGGGGTAGTGCGAGGGTTGTGGCCAAAAGAACTGACTGGCAATTGTGTTGCCTTGTCCAGAATTGCTTCTGGTGTTAATGAAATGGACCATTACCCATTCCAACATCTAGAATGGGAAGTCTAGTCTTGTTAGCCATAAACTCACTGTGGAGCAAATCTCGATTGGGTGTTGTCAGATATGGACCACTTGTAATTCAAACTTGACTTCCCATTCAATTCTTGAATCTCTCTTTTTACTGATTCATAGTTCAAAAGCATTGAAAAGCGAATGTAGTTAAATATCTCTTAAGGGAAGGTAAGACATCTCACAAATACCATTTGGCTTTTCTTATTTACTCCATTCTAGCCATTAAATGTTGCTGTTGTGGTTGAGCATCGCCTCATTAACAAGCAGGAACACATCATCTTGCCTTCCTGACTAACAACACATGTATCCCTGAGTTGTGGACAAAGATGTTTCTAACCAAATCCCTGTAAAGGAATTACAACCTTGCACATCACACAACACTCGGATGTAGTTAAACTAATTACTTTCTCATAAGGACATGGCTAATGGCGAGCTTAGCAAAGAACTTG
>NC_137199.1:1710955-1780955 GCF_960531495.2 Zeus faber | reverse complement strand
GATTCACTTACCCATTAAAGGTTTATACATTCCGCAATTTATAGTTTCACTGATGGAAAGTCAGGAGAGTGCTACTCTCGATAGCGACAAACATGTGACGCGCTGCTGACGTGACACTCTTTGTGTGAATGAGGGGTGAGGAGACTGCTTGTGGAAACAGCGTTGCCAACAGGGCAGGGCGTGGGTGAGCTGAGTGGAAAGGGGGCACGAATCCCAACCAACATTTTTTTGGGGGGTCGTGGCTCAAAAAGATTAACCACTGCTTTAGAGTACATGACCAAGTCAAGTCCTAACATTAAGGTTATAAGGGGGCTACAAAACCAATAGGTAAAACTTGGTGGGGCGGTGCTGGAGTGGCTCACGCGGGGAGGGTGGGGGAAGCAGTCCCCACGGAGCGATCCCCACACTCAAAACGTTTCATGGTCCCGCATGCGGAAAAAATGTCAATAATTTCCGATTTTGATTTTGGATTCTAAATGAGATATGAAATTATCGAGTGATACAGGGATAGCCTGTCTATTTATGCACCAACCTCCGGAAAAGGGGCAAAAATTACCATGTCTACCCAGGTGTCATGTTTTTATCACTGCTGAATGGAGCGGGAGCCGATAAATATTCGTGACTACTGCAGAGTAATTTGTCCCAGGAATGAATGCCGAGTGTAACCTTTGCCACTTAAAGCAAAAGCCAGATGTTAGCGGGTTTTAAGTGCAGTGGAAAAGAGGCAATATACATACAAATACATACTTAATTTATATCCAACTGGAAAGACTCTCTACCACCTCTAGTTTGGAGAATTACCATACAACCAGATTTCTTTAAACCTTATCAACTTGGGTACGTTAAGTGCTGTTTGACGCAGGACTGCATTACAGTCAGGATGGTCCTCTAAAAATACCTCTTTCCATCATATCTCCTTCAAATATGTCAAGGGAATAAAAATGATAGAGGCAGAGGATATGGAAATATTAATAGAGAGGACATTTGGGAGAGTAGAGATAGCAGGTCACTGGCAGAATGCATTTAGAGGCAAATAGACGACAGGGGAGACGGACATGAACGGCAATAGAAGTGGGCATCTCTCTTCCTCACTCTAAATCTTTCTCCCACTCACTACACACAGATCTTGCCTACTCTAACCCATACGTAACTTGACAACTTGGCTGATGTGTTTATCTGCTTGGGTCTGTATTTAGCTTAGCGTAAAAGCTTACTTTCTGTTTTTAGTTACAGTAGTTTGCTATTTATGGAGGCGTTCTACACAACCAATTAAACCATTGTTGGTTCTGTTGAATACATCAATATTGGCTTGCAATTGAACAAATTAATTGAATTTAGTGACTTTTATTTGTTCAGAATGTTGTCCCATATTGTATGGGGGGGGCTTTTTGAGATGGGCCTAATTTTCAAGTCGAAATGAGAAGGGAGGGCATATACTGCATTGTTACAGACATGACTAATAATGAATCCAAAAGCAGTGTACAACACACTCCAAAGCCTTAGTGTTTGACTGAGTGATTGAAGTCAGACCGCATTCGATCATTGAAAGAGAAAAAATGGCACCACCTAGAAATGTTACAATGTGAATCCATCTTTCAGCTAAGCAAAGGAGGCTGCATGACAGTGACAGAGCGCTGTGCATCTCCCTATTCACAGCTATCACTGTCAGGGCCCACTCGTCCCGCACCAGCAGGTACCCCGCACCGCGATAACGACACAACTTAGAGCCCCTTTATCATAATTAGTTTTTCCTTTTTACCCTTAAAGGCCTTCCATTACCGCGGGCCGCCTCTCTATCGGTCTGCTGACACAACACAGGATTGAATTGTCTCTCAGTCTCGTGTCTCGGTACAGTTCTCTGTAGAAGTATGGGTGAAAAAAGAGAAAGGGGGCAAGGTACAGGGGAGTGGAAGAGGAGGAACCAAGAGGCGGATGAAGAAAAATGACTGAGCCGCATGTAAGGGGGAAGATAAAGTTTAGACTTTATATTATTTAAATATAATATAAAATAAATTCAGAATGAATGATTCTGTTATACTTGCGACTCAATGCGACCTTTGTGATCCGATCACACCAGGACGCATTAACTATCAGATCTGGACAGTACCAGATCAGATCTGACATCATCTGAGATCCGATCAGCCAGACCACATCCCGAGGTGGCCTGGCTCGCAGTGTGATTGATGTGTCATAGAAGTGTGGACAGCAATCTGGCCATGAGGTGGACAGATTACTGGCTACATCAGCAAACCACGGCCCATGCCCTGTAACCCCACTGATCCTGCCCCAACCACAACTCACAGGAAAGAAGAAGAAGAAGAATCTTTATTTGTCACACAGCACACACATGCACTCATGCAGTGACGGCGACCAACACATACACACACATGCTTCAAATGGTGGCTGGCGAAATGAGATCTCCGCTTTTGACCCATCCCGGCTTTTCCTTCCTCCGAGGGGCAGCCAGGACTAGAATGACTTTTTAAGAGCGTGTAAGACGTTTAAGAGCTAAGAAGTCTTCTGCTAAGAAAAATATCAATATAGCTGCGGTAGAGACATGCTGAATAGCACGTTGGATGTTGATATCGATATCCGCCTTCATGCCTTAAGTCTGCTACGGTGGTTTCTATGTAGCATCAAGAGATGATGTGAGATACACGTGAAACCAGGGGGAGAAGTCGTTGCCAGTGGTGACGGTCATTATTCAGAAATAACTGACCAGTGTTTGTTGCTATTGACCAATCGGAATGAAGTGTTCCACCTAGCTGTGTGATAACTACCAAAACATGACAGGCAGCTGTGAAGTGGGCATGTGTAAAGTTTACATGAGTACTAAGTTGTGGACATATGTATTTAATATTAATCGCACTTTCATCTTTTTATGTACAAATTTCACTTGGCAGAGTAAAGCATATGTCAATATCTTGCCAACTCTTTTGAACTACCAACGAGGTAAAAGTCTAGAAATATAGCTTCTGAAAATGTGTTGAAATGCCATTATGCCAGTCTAGCCATGGACGTTTACTAAGAACTGCACTTGGTTCCTGCCCCTCAGGCCGGCCAAATCTGGTGAACATAAAAGAAAGTTTGAATAGCAGAAAGTAAGAAAAATTGACAAGAAGTGAGGGGGAAAAAACACAAAGTAACAAAAGAACAATTGAGAGAGACACCAAAAACAGAAAGGAAATAAATGTACGCACAGGAGAGAGGGGGAAAGCAATAGAAGCTTGTTTTTATCTTCAATAAGAAAGCGACTACCACATCAATTGTGCCATGATAAGATGTGTTATCAGCCGTAAACAAGGCCCAGGCCTGTATGAATGGTCACCAGAGTGACTGAATACACTTTTAAAAACAGATGCCTTGAAATCTCAGTATGTGTTAGTGAAGAAAATGTAATGGTCTTGGCAATCAGAGCTGCAGGGATGCATGTTTGGATATGCATGTCGTTGTGCAGTTGTTGCCCTCGCATATTAAAAAACCATCATCAAAACCATAATCGCCAACAATTACCCACTAACCCCCCCACCACTGCGTCAACAGTGAAATATGAATTAGTGTAAAAATAATTTGAGCTTTTGCAAGATAAAAGTTAAGATAAAAATGAATATGTAGCTCCCTATATCTTATCTGTTTCGTTATTGAATGCTTTGCTAATGAAGAGTGACTACTAATGAAAAATATACTTATTATACAGTAAGTGGCTCTGGGAATAAGGGTCTTAATGATGGCTTAATGATGTAATGTAATGTTTGTATGCAAAATGCGACTTAATATCCTCATAAATCCAGCCAGGGGAGCTGATGTCACACATTGGACCTCATTCACAAACATGTACGGATAAATGTTTTAACTTTATGCACAGAAAGGCTGGATAAGCAAAATCAGATGAGTTGGGTAAGAACCAGATTTGTTCTTACCCAAGTGCGCATGTTCAATGTCAAACATTATAAAGTGGCTGGTGCATGCCCACAACGTCCAATTAGTATAAGCCATTCCCCGATTTCCTCCATAGAAGGAAGTTCCTGCTGCTGCTTATAGATGGACACAAACAACTCGTATAGTGCACTGAAAAAATGAACCATGGCACCTAAATTAAAAAAAATAATAATTACCGCAATATTTATCGTTTCAGAAATTGAAGCCAGAAAATGCATGATTTAGGCTGTATTAATGCAGGCAGTGGATGCTGTGTCCCCTGAGGTTCACCCTTTGGCTCAATACAGTATAATATCAATATATATAATATGTAATATCAATATAAAAGTAAATTTTTCTGTTTATAAATTGTGGGTGTGTATATATATATATATATATATATATATATATATATATATATATATATATATATATATATATATATATATATATATATATATATATATATAAAATATACTGTGTGTGTGTGTGTGTGTGTGTGTGTGTGTATAGATATACACACATATACACACACATATATACAAAAATATATACATGTACACACACATTATATATATATATATATATATATACACACACACACATATACATACATGTACATATATACATATACACAAATATGTACATATACACGCGCACACACACACACACACATATATATATATATATATATATATATATATATATATATTGTGTGTGTATATGCATGTATATGTATGTATGTGTATATATACAGTGGGGCAAAAAAGTATTTAGTCAGCCACCAATTGTGCAAGTTCTCCCACTTAAAAAGATGAGAGAGGCCTGTAATTTTCATCATAGGTTCACTTCGACTATGAGAGACAGAATGGGGGAAAATAATCCAGGAAATCACATTGTAGGATTTTTAATGAATTAATTGGTAAATTCCTCGGTAAAATAAGTATTTGGTCACCTACAAACAAGCAAGATTTCTGGCTTTCACAGACCTGTAACTTTTTCTTTAAGAGGCTCCTCTGTCCTCCACTCGTTACCTGTATTAATGGCACCTGTTTGAACTCGTTATCAGTATAAAAGACACCTGTCCACAACCTCAAACAGTCAGACTCCAAACTCCACTATGGCCAAGACCAAAGAGCTGTCAAAGGACACCAGAAACAAAATTATAGACCTGTACCAGGCTGGGAAGACTGAATCTGCATAGGTAAGCAGCTTGTTGTGAAGAAATCAACTGTGGGAGCAATTTTTAGAAAATGGAAGACATACAAGACCACTGATAATCTCCCTCAATCTGGGGCTCCACGCAAGATCTCACCCCCTGGGGTCAAAATGATCACAAGAACGGTGAGCAAACATCCCAGAACCACACGGGGGGACCTAGTGAATGACCTGCAGAGAGCTGGGACCAAAGTAACAAAGGCTACCATCAGTAACACACTACGCCGCCAGGGACTCAAATCCTGCAGTGCCAGACGTGTCCCCCTGCTTAAGCCAGTACATGTCCAGGCCCGTCTGAAGTTTGCTAGAGAGCATTTGGATGATCCAGAAGAGGATTGGGAGAATGTCATATGGTCAGATGAAACCAAAATAGAACTTTTTGGTAAAAACTGAACTTGTCGTGTTTGGAGGAGAAAGAAAGCTGAGTTGCATCCAAAGAACACCATACCTACTGTGAAGCATGGGGGTGGAAACATCATGCTTTGGGGCTGTTTTTCTACAAAGGGACCAGGACGACTGATCTGTGTAAAGGAAAGAATGAATGGGGCCATGTATCGTGAGATATTGAGTGAAAACCTCCTTCCATCAGCAAGGGCATTGAAGATGAAACATGGCTGGGTCTTTCAGCATGACAATGATCCCAAACACACCGCCCAGGCAACGAAGGAGTGGCTTCGTAAGAAGCATTTCAAGGTCCTGGAGTGGCCTAGCCAGTCTCCAGATCTCAACCCCATAGAAAATCTTTGGAGGGAGTTGAAAGTCTGTGTTGCCCAGCGACAGCCCCAAAACATCACTGCTCTAGAGGAGATCTGCATGGAGGAATGGGCCAGAATACCAGCAACAGTGTGTGAAAACCTTGTGAAGACTTACAGAAAATGTTTGACCTCTGTCATTGCAAACAAAGGGTATATAACAAAGTATTGAGTTGAACTTTTGTTACTTTTGTTACCAAATACTTATTTTCCACCATAATTTGCAAAAAAATTCTTTAAAAATCAGACTGTGATTTTCGGGATTTTTTTTCTCATTTTGTCTCTCATAGTTGAGGTATACCTATGATGAAAATAGCAGGCCTCTCTCATCTTTTTAAGTGGGAAAACTTGCACAATTGGTGGCTGACTAAATACTTTTTTACCCCACTGTATATGTGTGTGTGTGTGTGTGTGTGTGTGTGTGTGTGTGTGTGTGTGTGTGTGTGTGTGTGTGTGTGTGTGTGTGTGTGTGTGTGTGTGTTGTTTTTGCCTTTGCTAATTATGCCTACAGTTAATCTGTAAATCCAACTAATGAAAATGATTGACTGAGTAAGTGTTTAAAAAGAAGTGACAATTCAGACCCTCAATATTCACAATTATATAGCTATACTATTCAGATTCTTCAAATGTTGAACGAAATAATGTAGTCTATTTCAGGTGTGTGTGTGTGTGTGTGTGTGTGTGTGTGTGTGTGTGTGTGTGTGTGTGTGTGTGTGTGTGTGTGTGTGTGTGTGTGTGTGTGTGTGTGTTGGTCATCATGGGTGCATGTGTTGTGGTGTGTGTGACAAATAAAGATTCTACTCCTTACATGCGACTCTAACAACTAGAGCAGGAATTCTGAAAGACTGGTATGGACTGATATCTCTGGAAGCTTTGAGAATTCTTATTTTTATTCTGGTTATTCACCTTGTCGTCATGTTTTTAGGCATTCCTGATTAATTTTCTTATCTTTGACTGGAAGATTAGACGCTAGCTCATACCTTTTAGTCATTTTGCATGACCCGTGGCATGTCCGGGGTGATTTTCTGTTCGGCGACAGGTTTTTAGAAATCGGCGAGCAAAGCCCCAGATCAGAGGAAAATCCTAGCACGCTCCCATCTGCGACAGCATGTGGTGTTAACTGTTCACAACACGATCCGAGTGCTCGTTTAGCTCACTAAAGCTCACAGACGCTGGCGAGATATCAAGCATGTTTGATATCTGGTCATGTCAGGATCGCATTTGGAGTGATGCAATGAGCTACAGCCAGTGAGAGCACACACGGGATGACAGGGGCAGGGTGGAGTCAAGCAGGAGAGACGAGGAGACAGGAGTGCACGGAGCAGCAGCCAGAAAAACACAACATACCTATTTAAAATTTCTTCTCTGGTTTTCAATATATTTCTTATTTATATTCTGCTTTTATTTGTTTTTTTTGCAGTGATCAAGAATATAATAAAAAAATAAATAATCCTGTCCTGCACATGGCATGGTCATGGTCATTTCCGGTATCAATTCTCTCATGTGTTTTTGTGACAACGTAGTTTAGAGACCCGACAGTCAGGGATTCCTCCTGGTGAAGGATCTTGTAATGTGTGACCCCCTGTCACCGATCAGTCATGTAGTGTGCAAACCACAAGACTGCAAGATTTCCATCACAAGACAGAAAGTTGTGTAGTCTGAACAGTACAGCGATCTGACGACTTTGAAAGTCGTGTAGTGTGCCCCTGGCATTAGCGATTTCACTTGCTTGTCTGCCCTGTCAGACAAACTAGACACAGACAAGCAACTCCCTAAAGAGACATAAAACAAACACTAGAGGACCTTGCAACATTTTGTTATTAGTTATTAATTGTGTGTGTGTGTGTGTGTGTGTGTGTGTGTGTGTGTGTGTGTGTGTGTGTGTGTGTGTGTGTGTGTGTGTGTGTGTGTGTGTGTGTGTGTGTGTGTGTGTGTGTGTGTGTGTGTGGTGGTGGTGGTGGTGGTCCCTTGAGTCATCACCAAAGGGGCTTTTGACATCAGGAGGTTTAGGAGCCCCTTGGGCTAGCTAATAGAGCTGCCAGGCTAGATTAGCGGAATAGAAATGTCACCTTACTCATCACAACTCTTGACTGATCCCTGGGGTCCAGAAGAGAAAGGAGGAGCAGGGTTTAATGTGATAGAAGTGTGAAGATGAGAATGGGGGTAGACAACACTGGGAGTAAAAGGGGAGCGAGGCGGAAGGTGATTGAAATAGAGAGGAATGAGGAGTCCTTCTTGTTGATATGGGCATCCTTAGGTGATCACTGCTATGTGGTTATAAGTAATTTCCCCCTGGGATTATTAAAGTATTTCTGATTCTGATTCTGATTCTGATTATAAGAATTTGTTGTGTAAAACTGGTGTGGAGACTCAGGTTCAGGATATCAGAGAGATGTCTACAATCTCCAGCTCTCTCAAATCTTCTTCTTCCCAATTCATGAAATCCATTCAAACCTCAATATTTAATCAAACTTAAGTAATCTAATACAAGGAAAATCTCACATTTATAAGAATTTTTCATCACCACTTGTATTTGGTTTTTGCCTTTGCTAATTATGCCTACAGTTAAACTGTAAATCCAACTAATGAAAATGATTGAATGAGTAAGTGTTAAATTTTTTTTTGACAATTCAGACCCTCAATATTCACAATTATATAGCTATACTATTCAGATTCTTCAAATGTTGAATGAAATAATGTAGTCTATTTCAGGTGTGTGTGTGTGTGTGTGTGTGTGTGTGTGTGTGTGTGTGTGTGTGTGTGTGTGTGTGTGTGTGTGTGTGTGTGTGTGTGTGTGTGTGTGTGTGTGTGTGTGTGTGTGTGTGTGTTTTAGCTCGGTCGAGAGCTATATTAACTTGTCAGCTGAGACTATGGAGACTACCCCCCACTGCCCTCACCTCCCTCTCTTTAATGCTCTCTACTTCTCCTCCTCTTCCCTTTCATCTTCTCCTTTTTTCTTTTACCTCATTTCCTTCATTCCCGCCTCTCCCGTTCTTCTCCTGTCCTCAGTGCGTGACGGTTAATTCCACTCTTGCCTACTACTATCACCCCACCCCAAGAGCCGTACACCTGACTTATGGGTGCGCGCTAATAATTTGCCAGACCTTGGCGGGCCCAGTTACATTAGCATATAAATAGCAGATGCATGGAGCGCCCATCACAGGCGACTACATTTAATTTTTGGTTTATAAGATTGAATGGGTTTTTAAACGCACAGCCATCAAACTTGCCGAGAGACAAATGAAGTCATGAGAGTGATTGTCGTAGTCGGTACCCTTATATCCTTTTTGGGGGCATGTGGGGGGATTAAAGGATAAGAGCCATTTTTTAATGTGTGGCGCTTAAGATTGTGAGAAGAGACCGGTAGAGATGTGTAAAGTAATAAGATTTTAGGGGGGAGAGATAGGGCTGCCTGCTGTACTACAGGTACAGATGACAACTGAGGAAGGGCAGTGCTGAAGAACACTATTGTTGTTGTCCTTGCTTATGGTGACCTTGACCTGTGTATGTTTGGTGTTGTGTTGTATCATAAACTTGTGAAGTTGATCAATAGCAAAGTAGCTTTTTCTATGTTGACCTATGAAGGTCTAGCTATCATATCAGTTGTGTCAAATAATCCTAATTCCTAATTCAAGTCTTTATACAGTTCTATGCTGCTAGAAAATTATTTTTTTACACAAAATATTTTTGCCATAGTTGTGTTTCCTTATTTTATTTTTTGTTTTACTTTTTGGTATGGTTGACGGGTTACCTAGCATGCTAAATAGCTATATTGCTTATTGGAAGGATTCCACTTACTTACTTGCAAAGACACCTAAAATAATCTAGAATAGCCCATTCTTGGTATGAATGGGCTTCAGTCCATATGCTTTTCAACAGCAGTCAATTACCCCTGCAGCCTTATGCCCTAGCCACTAGAGGGCCAGCTGTCCCTAACGTTTCAACATGACCGTGCTTTCCTGAAAAAATTACTAAATTGTGCCAGAAAAAGTATGTTTATTCATCTGCTGTTCAGCCCTGTTAGTCAACCCTGATGAAGTAGCCCCTTGTTTATCTCCATCTGGCGGTTTCATGTCACAGGGATCCATCGTTTTCTTTGCTAAAACAATCACTCTGACTTCCTCTGGCATCCTCTGGCATCCTCCACTCAAGCACTTTGAGCGTCAAAGCAAGACCTCCAAGAGAATTCTGTTTTGCTTGGTGTAAAACGACAAGATCTTAGTTTCCCAGTTGGCAGGTGAACCAGCACTGTTTTAAAATGCAAAGCTGACTGCCCACCCACTCCTCCCCACATTACCTCCATGCAGAGGGGGGGATAAAGCCATATTTTACCCACGCTTCCCACCTGTCAGCAAAATGTTTCCAAGGGGGGAAAAGCTAATTTGGCCCCGAGTACCAGAAGACTTACAGCTCTGCCTTGGCAGGCCGACAACAGGGGTTGATGTTATCAGGGCTGAATTAAGCTGAATTAAAGACAAAGAAGGAGGAAGAGGAGGAAAATTAATGATGCTAGGGCAGGTTTTTCAAGGTACAGACCGATCAGTTCTGATTTGTGGGTCGTTGATCAGAAACAAATGAACCACCTTGGCCTTAACGAGACAACTGGAAAAAAATAACTGTACAAACCGTGTGTGTGTGTAAGAGAGTGCACAGGCACACAAATGCTTGCTTATGTGTTTTTTTTTCCCTGGGGGCGGGGGGCGCATCTCTATTATACTGAGAGTGGAAAAATGTTGCACCATTGTGGAGTAATGGGGGCTCTGTGTTTGAAGCATTCTAGTTTTATTTACCGGTGCAATCTATTTTTCTGCAAAATAAACAAGTTGAGCAAAATCCTTTAGATCTCGTGTGTGTGTGTGTGTGTGTGTGTGTGTGTGTGTGTGTGTGTGTGTGTGTGTGTGTGTGTGTGTGTGTGTGTGTGTGTGTGTGTGTGTGTGTGTGTGTGTGTGTGTGTGTGTGTGTGCGCGCACTTTTGTTTTTATTAAACAGTATGGTACAGATAGCGGGACATGTTATCAGCACCTAATTTAAAAGTCATGGGAATTTTAACTTTACTTTGAGTAGCAATACTTTTTCATACCAACAGAGTTTCACACAGTTTGAACGTAATATATACTCACTGAAAACTTTAATAGGAACACTATACAGGTACTCCACACTTCACGACCTACCTGTTTAACGACTGTTCGGACTTACGACCAGCTCTCAGACCAGTAGGTATTGTACAGTGTGTACAATACTGCGGCGTGCGCGCTGCGTGTGTGGTGTCTCAGCATCAAGCATCTCATCGCCCATCACCGTTTATATACTATATACACTATATATACTATATTCACTATATACACTGTATACATTGCACCTCATCACCGTTCTCAGTCTCAGTCTCTTTCCTGAAGTCTGTCAGTATTCACAACACTAGCGTTCGCAATGGCCATGCCCCCTTTCCGTGAAATAACACCTCCCTTATCGACCAATTCGCTTAACAACCTGGTCCTAGGAAGGAACTTGGTCGTTAAGTGAGGAGTACCTGTATTAATACTGGGTAGGGCCACCCTTTGCTCTCAAAACAGAGTCAATTCTTATGGATGGCATGGACTGGGATGGATTCCACAAGATGTTAGAAACATTCCTTTAAGATTCTGGTCCATGTTGACATGATTGCATCACACAATTCCTGCATATTTGTCAGCTGCGCACTCATGCTGCGAATCTCCTGTTCTATCACATTCCAAAGCTGTTCTATTGGATTTAGATCCGGCGACTTGGAAAGCCACTAAAGAACATTTAACTTGTGTTTTTCTGCTCAGCACAATTGTAAAGAGTGGTTATCTTAGTTACCATAGTCTTTCCGTCAGCTCGAACCAGTCTGGGCATTCTCCGTTGACCTCTCTCATCAACAAGGCATTTCTTTCAGCAGAACTGCTGCTCACTGGATGTATTTTGATTTTCACACCATTCTCAATAAACTCTAGAGACTGTTGTGCGTGAAAATCCTAGGAGATCGGCAATTACATTAATACTCAAACCAGCCAGTCTGGCACCAACAATCATGCCCCGGTCGAAACACTGAGATCACATTTTTCGCCATTTTGATGGTTGATATTGACGTTAACTGAAGCTGCTCACCCGTATCTGCATGTTATTATTATTATTAGGGATCCAGCCCGTTGTTATTGTTGGGAACTATCAACCTATCTGGAACACCAACTTCAGCATAACACACAAACATGGTTGGCGTCTTCTTTGAGCTGCGTTGTCACAAACACCTTGTGGTTGAAGTTTCATCCAAATCGATCCACATACGGAGCAGATATTAGCAAAAAACCGACAAAATTTGATTGATATTGCAGACACGGGCCAATGCATTTCATGTCGAAATACGTCCAACCCGGCTAAAACTATCTGGAAGACATACTTCGGCAGAAGCTACAAACACGATTGAGGTGTCATTTAAACCGTTATTTCACAAGGATCTCTCTTAAATTTCATCCAAATCGTTCAACATACGGAGCAGATATTAATGAAAAACCAAACAACTTTGACCCAAATTTTTCAGCTGTCTTGGTTAACTTTCACGTCACTATTCGTAAACAAAATGAATGAGATAACATTTATAGTAAGACACTTTATGACCTCATCATACTAGTTACTATAAATGTACAGATTTCGATTGAAAATGTCCAGTTGGACTGTGTCCAGTGTACAGTGTAGACTCGGTCACTCTGTAGTGCTTTGACGTCACCAAACTATCAATTTACATGTATATTTATGTAGCTTCTTACCTGATAGATGTCAGTAGATCTGTTCGATTGATAATTTAAATCCGTGGTCCCCGTTACTTTGCCAGATTAATGAGAAATACATTTAAAGGTAGTCCACAAAAACTGGTCACCGCATCCAGTTAAAACTGCTGAAATGTGCAACTGAGTGATGCATTCAAGATCCAGTGAGGCGGCAGAAAAATCAAAGCCGTGCAATGGTAATTACTCACAGAAATACCACAGTTATTCATATTTCATGGAAACGTAACTTACTGAAAATGTAATTTAAGGAAAAACCTCACCAAATAAATTATGTGCCCAACACAGTACCAAACGGCCACCCGTCACTGAGAGTGCAGCTCTATTTCCACAGACAACACGGTGAGTTATAACAATGAGAAGTTCTGGTTCACAGGCAAACATGGAAGGTTGTTTTAAAGACAGGTGGGTTGCTTCGCGAGACGAGCAACCAGGAGACGACAGAGCGGGGGGAGCCCATGGGGTGTTGAACATAATCTCGTAAAATCGAGCAGCGTTTCAGATAACCCGGGAAACTGTAAAGGCACCCAAGGTGACTAAACTGGACCCTGCATATTGCTTCCTGCAGCTATATGTATATATCGCAATCTGCGATCTATTTCTCATGGCACTGATCAACAGATCATGTAATCCAATCGAAGACTGTACATTCACACCGAAAGGCAGAAGAAGTGAGGGCGCTGCCCTACCATCCTGCCACCACGCAGGGGTATATAACTACAGCTCATCTTCTCCTCTCTTGCTCTTTTCTTTCATCATCAGAAGAATCCGACATCGAGATTCTTGAAATTCACAGTTTATACTGTTCACCTTTCAGGTTCCTAACTCACACTCGACGCTCGAGTACCATTTGGTGAGATAGTAGTGTGTTGTAACTGTTGGCGCTTAAGATTGTGCGAAGGGCGCGTTTTCAGGGACCTCCGGCACAGAGACACAGAAGACTGTGTTGTAGACACACCAGTTTATCGTAGAGTGTTGGCCAGTTGGAATTAGCCAGGAGCAGATAGAACATGTCATGACATGGCTCCTATCCTGAGTGTGTGTTGGGACAGCAGTTTTACCTGCTTCTAGTTAGACCAACCAATGAGGAACAGGTATGCAGCCATCCTGATCCCAATCACCTAGATCCAGGTCAGGTGTGGCTGCTCAACCCAGACCTTCCCCACCCCACACAGTTTTTTGTCCTTTTGTTTGTATGAGCGAACCAACATGCCACCCAGGAGGGTGTAGCCAGACTGCGAACACCACAGGGAGAAAGGAGACCACCACCGTTGCTGCACGACAAGCCTGGGAAGACCACAAGCTGAGGCGGCTCTGTAAGAGCCTGCGCTGAGCTTTCCCTTGCCACCGTCAGGAAATGAGCGCCGCGTTCGCGATAAGAGAACGCTGCCGGAGGGGCTATGTTGGGAGGAAAAGTCTTTTTCCCAGGCTAGCGCAGGAGCTGGCAATAGTGGCGCCGCCCCATGCGGTCGCCTGCGCCGGCGCTCTGGTCGACTTCGCACATTTTTGTGTTTTTTGGCTGCGATGCACTCGTGGATATAAAAACTTACCTAAAATAACGACTTTGGGACTTTTTATCCGTGGAAGTAGAGTGGCCGACTGAAATTTGACGCGCCCACACTCAACAACAACAACAAAAATGGAGCCGCTGTTCCACGAGCGGGCCCACGGAAAATGCACTGTGGTAAATGAGGTGGCATTCAGGTCAGAATGAGGACGCAACCCTACCGTCCACCTCTGCCAAGCATCCTTCTTGCCAACGTTCAGTCTCTGGAGAACAAGATGGATGAACTTCGAGCGAGGATTAAATTCCAACAGGATACGAGAAACTGTTGCGTCCTCTGCCTGATGGAGACATGGCTGAACCCGCTGGTGCCGGATGAAGCCATTCATCCAGCCAAGTCCTTCTACGTGTTCCGCGGCGACAGATCGGGGGAGTCAGGTAAAGCCAAAGGTGGAGGCGTCCGCCTCATGGTAAACAACCTCACTCCCACTCCTGCTCGCCGAACCTGGAACAGCTGACAATCTCATGCCGTCCATTTTATCTCCCCCGGGAATTCAGCACGGTCATCATCACAGCCGTTTATATTCCATCGCAAGCAGACACTGACACGGACCTGTATGATGTGTTTTGCGGATTTCAAAACAACATCCTGACGCGGCTGTGGTGGTGATTGGGGACTTTAACAGGGTGAACCTTGAAAAAGTTCTGCCTAATTTCTATCAACACATCACGTGTGCCACCAGGGGAGATAGAACTTTGGACCATTGCCACACACCTTACAAGAACGGATACAAGACCATCTCACTCCCTGCTTTCGGAAAATCAGATCACACCACGATTTCGCTGGTTCCCCTTTACAGGCCTCTGATCACGCGAGAATTGGTGGTGACGAGTGAAGTGAAGCGGTGGACTGACGTCGCCTGGGACATGTTCCAATGAAGTTCAAATGACGTCAGCGAGTTTACAGATGTAGTGGTGAGCTTCGTGGCTACGTTAGTGGACAGCATCGTTCCCACGGTGAAAGTTCGGATATTTCCAAACCAGAAGCCGTGGCTTGATAAATCCATCCGCTGTGCTCTGCATGCTCGCACGGCCTCTTATGACGGTCTTGTATCCGGAAATATGGACAATTACAAAGCGGCGTCATACAATCTGCGGAGGGCGGTGAAGAAAGAAAAGAAGAATCAAGAAGAAACAAGGACGCTAAATGGACATACAGAGAGACTCTGGAGCTACAGATGGAGTAACGGGACACCAGACGCTTGTGGCAGGGGCTGCAGAATATAACAAACTACAAGAGCAGCTCCTCCTCAGCCACGAGTAATCGCCTCCCTAGCCAACGAACTGAACTCCTTTTATGCGCAGTTTGAGTCTGGTAACAGCACCGCTAAGGGTGAAGGCGGATATCTGGAGACAGTTTTGCTTGGCAGAGGTGGACTTGTTTGAATCACCAGAGACTAAATAGTGCCCAAGTGGCAATGTTATTACACATTGATTAAGATACATTTTCAGTCCGATCTCCTTTTTGGAGAAGTAGAGTTCAGGTCATATAAATCTCCTGGCCTAAATGGGCCATGATCGCTGATCCAGCCTTTTTTTTTTTTTTTACTTACAAATATAATGTGATGTATGCCCAGCATGCTGAACCTGCCTTTTTGGCTGGGGTCCCTTGCTGTTCACAGCAGGGGGAGGGTTCAGGAGACAAAGGCCAAAGATGGCTCCGTCTGCTCTCTTGGCCAGCTCTGTTTAATTAAATTAAATTCATCATTCAACTGTTAAATTAGTTTGATCTTCCAAGATCATTGTCTTACAGTGGGCATCAGAGAGAGGAGAGCATATTCTCTGTTAAAGTCCAGATGGCCTCTTGTTTCACATACATCATCATTTAGCAGATGCTTTTGTCCGCAGCGACTTACAGTTATTCATACAAAGATGGACGCATTCATCAGGACCAATCAAGGGTTAAGTGTCTTGCTCAAGGACACTTCAGGATGTTACTGTATGTTTACTGCACCAAGTACTTTAGGCAAGGGAACCAATTGTTTGTGTGATTCGGTCTCCAGGCAAAGGGGAGGCCCCTATCTACGGAGCGATTGGCTCATTGGCTAGTGGAGGCAATAGGCCTGTCTTACAGGAGCCTGTCATTGGAGGCCCCACAGGGCCTGCACGCACACTTCACCAGGGGAGTGTCCTCCTCATGGGCACTCTTTAGGGGGGAATTGATGGAGGATATACACTTACTGAGCACTTCAATAGGAACACCTGTACACCGACTTACGACACGGATACTTACATGCAGATCATTCCAAGAAGATATGTATGTGACAAATAAAAATCTTGAATCTTGAGATACGGGTCTGCAGCTTCAGTTAATGTTCACATGGACCTTCAGAATGGGGAAAAAATGTGATCTCAGTGTTTTTGACAGTGGCATGATTGTTGGTACCAGCTGGGCTGGTTTGAGTATTTCTATAACTGCTCCTGGGATCTCCTGGGATTTTCACGCACAACAGTCTCTAGAGCAGGAGTGGGCAATATTTTCTCACTGGAGGCCATATGAGAAATTCCAAATGCCTTTGAGGGCCGAAGACATTCTGTCATGTCTTGAAGGGGATCTATTGTTCTCCTTTCCAACTACTTTTTCCGGAGGCCCCTCATTCTGTCAGCCAATGGGGTTTAAGCACAAGTTTCAGGTTCTGTGAGCCAATGGGGTTTGAGCTTTACTTTCGGGTTTGCGTTAGTCCGTAAACTTTCACTGAGCTCACCTCATCAGTCCACCAAAATCTTTCTGAACAAATTTGAGGCGAGAAATAAGCAATCCAGTTGCTGAATCTGCACTCATGTAACCCACCGCAGCAAAACCCGCTGTCTCGCACATTTCTAAAATCGCTAGGAGCAGCCAAATAAGTTGAAAAAACCTTTCTTGAAGTAAAACGTTCCTCTGTGTTTTTTATTATCTCTCAATGTATTTTCAAAACCGAGTTTGATCTATTAATAGTAGAAAAATGTTAAACCGTGGATAAGATTAGTTAGATTACATGGGGCAACACAGTTGACTTACCGAGACACTGAACAGCTCTGAACAACACTGATTGATCGTTTCCTTTAAAGCGACTGTCCAGGTGAAGATCAGAGTTTGCGAGAGTTCAACCTTTAAATCGTACTACTTTTACACACACACGGAGGCATCATTGTGGAGGGGGCGTGTACCAACGTGTACCATAGAAGACGAAATCCTGACGTCACTTCCGTAAACAAGACGAGGATTCTTCGGTTTCACTTGTCTGTGAAAACTCTGTGTTGTTATTGATTACGAGAAGCGGGAGGAAGATCTAAATCATATCACGGACCTTAATCTGACAAGTGCGATAGATCCAAGTCCACGTACTGGACTTCATTTTCCACGATGATAATCAGTTCTCAGACAGCGACGCCCCGAACGACAGCGCTGCTGAATCTGATATTATCCTGAACTGGGAGAACATTTGAAAAAGCGGATTTCAACCTGAATGTGACGATGAAACAGAATATTTTCAAGAACCACAGGAGGAGACCAACGATACGCCCATTGTTACAACGGAAGAAGTTGATGACGTGATGAAGTCCGTTGAGGTTGGTGATTGGCAGATTTTCAGATTTCCGATTTTCGGAGACTCATACTGTATTATTAATAGACTCTACATTTTGTTGTGTTGTCCGTACTTTTAAACTCCTAAATAATTCCACGTTTATAAAACATGTATATTCTTACTGTTTAAAAAAAAAAAGCTTTTTTGAAAACAAAAATTGTTGTGTGTTGATGACGTGTTCAACATTCCCTCAAAACACAAGAACAGAGCAGTGATTGCCCCATTAAGCAGGGTGTCAAGTCCCCATTCAGCAGGATGTTAAATAGCCATGTGACAACTAGCTAGACTCTGTTAGTCCTCCAACTATTTGCATTCTGGGAGCTGGCAGAATGAACCAAGTGTGGGGGAAATCTTTGAAGGTGATTATCTCAGGACCACGGTTTGCCACACCCTTGTCATTAACAAGTCATAGCTTTAAAAATATTAGCTTGATTTGCACAAGTGACACCTTATTTGGAAGCTCTGATTCTCCACTTTCAACGCAACTGTTGTTCTGACTTTTGTTGCCGACACTGTCCCGGGACACCGCACACAGGGATTTTTTTGTTTCACGTAAACGTCGGAAAATGAAATTAAATAAATACATCTACAATAATAACATTCTTATTGGTTTTGTTTGGAGGGACACACAGCAGATCCCACAGTCTATCTTCTGCATACTTTTATCAGCACTGAGCACTAATCACAATTAATTAGACTTATGGGTCTATAACTGGAGGTGAGGGTTGGGTCCCTATTGGGTTTGAGCAAAACCAAAATGAGAGCAGTATTCCTGTGAGGAGGCATGGTGGAGGTTGTCTTATACCGTTTTCCCACCCAAATTAGCAGGTTGACCCGGCTTTTTAAAACCCGGGTCAACCCACTAAAAATGGCCCATTGCCAGTGTGATTGGGAATAAAACAGTAGAGGAGACAGTAACCTAAACAAGCAACGACATAAAACTGTAAAACTTGGGGGGTAAAAAGTATTTTGAGCCATTGGGACATTCATGAACGCCAACATTTCATGGTCCCCATGCGGAAAAAAGTAAAAATCTTCTGATTTTGTTTTTGGATTCTTAATAAGGTATTGAAATGATGGAATTTTTCACGGACATTCCTGTCTTTTCATGAACCAGCATCCGGAATTTCAACACGCATCCCATCACGCAGGTAAAGGGGCCAAAATTAGCGGGACCCAGGTGTCCTTTTCACATCAGAGCCGATCGCAGGTGGAGCCGATTAAAACCTGTCTCTATTGCAGGGTCATTTGTCCCAGAACTGAGACCTGGGTTTTTCCTTTCCCAGTGTGGACAAATGCCGGATGTTAGCGAGTGTTACTGGGTGTTTGATGCAGTGGGAAAAATTATTTATCTCCGTAACCATTCGGATAAATATTGGGGATATGAGTTACCAGAAGTGTTTACAGAATTCCACTGGGTAGCCATCTGATCCAGGTGATTTATTGCCAGGCATGGAAAAGGGAGCTTTCCTGAGTTAGTGGTTGATTTAATGTGGTAGCCTGCTCTGTGGATAGTTTAGCGAGGTCGTTATCATTGAGGAATGAGTTAGTGTTTGATATATTTGAGTCATAATCTGAGAGATATTGCTTATTGTAAAAATCTCTGAATATTTAATTGATCTCTTGCAGGGTGTGTGTTATTCTTCCCTGTGGATCTTTGATGGCTGTAATAAGGGTTTTTTTTCTATCGGGTTTTAATTGATTGGCAAGAAATCTACCTGATACGTCATTGAATTCAAATTAATTCACTCTTGTTCGTTGCATGAGGAATTGTCTTTTGATGGATGATATCATCAAGTTGAGATTGAATTGTCCGGATCTCATTTCGAAATTGTAAAGTTCTTTATCTGTCAAAAGTGAGGTGTTAAACCGCCATCTACCAGGAGGGTTTGAGTTGGTTTCATTAATGAGGCTGTAACTAATCTGTCCGTGAACGGAGATTACAATAGGGTTGATTTCAGGGTTAGTGATTTTGGACATTACCGATTTACTTCTCAAAAACAAGTAAATTCTAGAGAAGCTTTTGTGGAGTGGTGAGTAATTTGTGTATTATCTATTATGTGGATTATTTCAATTATCCCAAAGAGCAAGATCACTCATCTATTGTTTTATAATGTCAGACGAACACCAGGACTTGTAATTATCTCTGGTTTGTGAACAGTCTGAACTTGGATCGAGTACTGTATTGAAGTCCCCTCCCAATGTAATAATTGAGTCAGGGAATTCTAAGAGTTTTGAAAATATATTGTGAACGAAATTTGGGTCGTCGTCATCGGGGCCATAAATATTAGCTATGGTTAATTTGATATTTCCTAAAATTCCGTAAATCATTATGTATTTCCCTTCTGTGTCTGATATTGTTGTTTTATTCTGATATGGGATACTTTTATTGATCAATATAGAAACACCTTTTTTTAAATTATGTTATGCAGAAAATGTGATTAACAGTGAGGTGAACTTCTTGCAGTAGACAGGAGCTGGGGTTTATCCTGGTGTGGTGATTAAGGATTTTGTTGCGCTTAGCTGGTGAGCCCAAACCTCTCACATTCCTACTAACAAACTTAATGAATGTCATTGAGGTTAGTAAGGGGGTGATTGATGTGGATTTGTAGTTTTCCCATGCAACAGCACAGTGCATTCAAGACAATAGCTATACTGACGTGCCCATGTTTTCCCAGAGATAAGTCTTGAGTTTTCCTCCTTTACATTCCTTTTTACTGTCCAAGTATTGTAGGAAGATTGTAGGGATACCTATCTACACAAAAAACTGATATAACCTAACTCTAACCCAGCTGGGCGACGCCATGCTGGATCTGTACTAACTTCCACGTTCTCGCGAGATCACAGCATGCCCTCCACTGGACGCAGAAAGTTCTAAGAACCATTGGAGGAAGAGATTGTTTCATTTGTGCCCGAACTGCGTCATCCAGTAACGATATTTAGGATATTTAAACTTAAACTTAAAATGTGCTTCATCAGACCAGGCCACCTTCTTCCATTGCTCCATGCTCCAGTTCTGACACTCATGGGCCCATTGTAGGCGCTTTCAGCGGTGGACAGGGGTCAGCATGGGCACCCTGACCGGTCTGCAGCTACGCAACCCCATATGCAGCAAGCTGCAATGCACTGTGTGTTCTGATACCTTTCTATCATAGCCAGCATTAACTTTTTCAGCAATTTGTGCTACAGTAACTCTTCTGTGGGATCAGACCAGACGGGCGAGCCTTCACTCCCCACTCGCATTAATGAGCCTTGGGCACCCATGACTCTGTTGCCGGTTCACCAGTTGTCCTTCCTTGGACCACTTTTGGTAAGTACTAACCACTGCATACCGGGAACACCCCACAAGATCTGCCATTTTGGAGATGCTCTGAACTAGTCGTCTAGCCATCACAATTTGGCTGAGATCCTTACGCTTGCCCATTTTTCCTGCTTCCAACACATAAACTTCAATAATCGGCTGTTCACTTGCTGCCTAATATTTCCCACTCTTTGACAGGTGCCATTGTATCGAGATGATCAATATTATTCACTTCACCTGTCAGTGGTTTCATTGTTGTTGCTGATCGGTGTGTGTATATACAGTTTCCATATCAATCTAATCAATCAAATCTAATATGGTTGTCTAATTCTTGCTTTAATATTTGTATTTTATCTATATTGGCACCTGCAACTAGCTGGCTAGTGGGAAAGGGAAACAAAACAGGTGAGACTGACCAATAAGTGAGGTTTAGATATGGGCCTATATTGCACAGAAACTTGCTTAAGAATTTAGAAACACCTTCAAAGTCCTTGTTTAAATCACAAATTGTGTTTATCCAGCCTTTATAGTTGATTTTGACTGTAAATATTATCAATAAACCAATTATCAAGCCAGGCTGAAGTCATCCAGCTACATGTCCCTCTCATCTCTCCAGACACCTGCAGATGGAGAGGATGAGGAAGATGACGAGGAAGGCGACTTTGAGGAGGTCCCAGAGAAGGAAGGATTTGAGGCCCACATTCCAGAGCACCTGCGAGAGGAGTATGGTCAGCACAGCAGGGGGAAACACACACACACACACACACACACAAAATACACTTCAAACACACAAACACGTGTGCATAAATAGTTAAGTTAAAAAGCCGGTAAGACCCACCAGCCGCTACCCTAATCTTCTCAGATTAGAGCACTTTGACAAACACACACACACACACACACACACACACTTCAAAGGGTTGCAAAGAATGGCGTCAGCCAAGACCATTTAAAAAAAGAGGTTGCTTTATTTATAAAAATGTAGTATAAATAAACCTCCTTTGAGACGTGGACATGGATTTGGGTGCCCATTTGCCAGTACTTTGTCAAATGTGCGCTGCACCAAAGGGTGGAGATGGTCCCTAAAATGAGATACCAAAAATGATTCCATAATATACAAATACAAGGCCTAAATACATGGTTCTGGCTTCATGAATAGGTGAGAAGCTAGGGGATATGGATTCACTAACATAACTACTTCCATTCTATAGTAAATTGAGATGGATCAAAGCAAAACTTCATATTTTTATCCTTGCCTCGAATATACTCACAATTGGAACGGAAAAACATTATTATAACTAAAATCCCAACAGTGATGCACCTGAATCTATACTACAACTGTACTGAATTTCCTGGTAAAACAAAAAACAAAGCAAATAATAATTATAATAACAACAAATAAACAACTTTACAGAGGTTTGAGAAGGGGCTTTCCCAGACGGTCTCCATTTTACAGGCATTTTACTGCAAAGTATTGTTGAAAATACTGTTACTAGATGCTATATTTAGTTTTACTTGAAAATACTTTCAAGTTAGAGTGGAGGCTATCTGCACACAATATACCCATTAGCCAATATACTGTATGTCTTATTCAATCTTATTCTTATTTGTCAATTTTATGTAATCTTTTTTTATCACAATATCCACTTAGTTTAATTGTCAGTAGCAGTAGAACTGACTGTACATCACTGTTGTTGTCAGCCTTCAATAAGAAACAGTAACACAGTCCCATTGTTAGAGAAGTTGTTTTTTTTATAATTACAATAACACAAACAGAAACAGAGAGGGTTAGAAAGTGTGCATGGGTTGGCTCAGAGGAAACCCACTCGGAGTAGGGCTTGAAGATCCTTCAATGTCTGTCATAGAGGCTTTACCCTGTGGATTTGTTTCGGTTGAGTTATAGTGTCTTCATGTTGAATGTGTGTCATGGCGCATTTGTTGTCTCGCCTTTATGGCGGGAAAGGTCAAAGGTCAAATGTACACATCATTAAACAATCTATCAGTGGCGTTATTGCTAGGTCAGCCACACGGCTCTTTTGGTGTCAGACAGGTGTAACATTGTTCGTATGGTCTATACCCGCCCAGCCCCCCAGGCAAGGGTACGTTTAATGGCTACATATGGGAAAAGTGGGGTCGTACGCATTCTCTCTCTTTCCTCAGGCGCTTTTGAGAGCCCTCACTACTTTGCATGTGAGCTTTTGTCAAGGCTTTGTCCATGGATTGGGCTTTTCCATTACCTGTAAGCATAATGTATTCCCTCTTGCTCGGAATCAATGAAGACCAAATATAATTAGATTGTATCTACAGAGCCCAAAACAGCCTAGTGTGTGTGTGTGTTCGGGTGATAAGTGTGTTCAGTAACGATCTGCAGGGGCTGGGCCAAATTAACCATGCAACCTCTTTAATTTGTTCCTATTAACCCTTGTACACATACAGCACAAACACACAAACACCTGTTATATATGGAAACCAATTCTAAAGAGATGCTATACACTGATATGCCACAACATTAAAACCACCACGAATTACCACTAATTTTGTGTAGGTCCCCCTCATGCTGCCAAAATAGCTCTGGCCCATCTAGGCATGGACTCCAAAGACCTCTGAAGGTGTTCTGTGGTGTCTGGCTAGATGTTAGTAGCAGATCCTTTAAGTCCTGTAAGTTGCGATGTAGGGCTCCCATGGATCGGACTTGTTGTTCCAGCACATCCCACAGATGCTTGATTGGATCGGACCCTAACGTTGGCCATCCACATGATGTAGAAGAAAACGGGATTCATTCATTGATGCTCACGTGTCCATTGTAGGCACTTTCGCCCATGGACAGGGGTCAGCATGGGCACTCTGACTGGTCTGCAGCTACGTAGCCCCATACGCAGCAAGCTGCGATGCACTGTGTATTCTGACACCTTTCTATCATAGCCAGCATTAACTTTTTCAGCAATTTGTGCTACAGTAACTCTTCTGTGGGATCGGATCAGACGGCCTAGCCTTGGCTCCCCACGTGCATCAGTGAGCCCTGCTGCCTGCAGCAATATTTTATTATTGTATTACTATATGTAACTGTCCATCAGCGCTGGATGACTGTCTGCTATATTTTTGTTTAGCTTCAAACACAGTGATTTCAATATCTAATGTTTGGCATTCAGTCTTAGTTTTCCCTGAAGATCACTTCAAATTCTATTTAGTTGAAAGGTGACCAAAGTGATCGTAATTATTTTTGTTAAATGCTGCAAGCGCCTTCAAAAAATAATATAGACACTTCAAGGGGAAAAAATGAGAGAATCTCTCTCTCTCGCTCTCGCTCTCGCTCTCTCTCTCTCTCTCTCTCTCTCTCTCTCTCTCTCTCTCTCCCCACCTGACCTGTTTCTGCCATTTTGTAGTGTCTGAAGCAACGGGCACAGTGTTAGTAAGATTATCAGCCCAACATGTTTTAATTCCCACTGAAATCAGGACAGCTAGGGTTATTAGGATACCGAATACAATTCCTTTGGAATAAGTAATCTTTCAATTTCTGAGATGGTAGCTAGTCTAGGGAGTCAAAATGCTGGGATACCTATATCGAGTATTTGATCCAATACTTTGCTTGTCTACATAAAATATCCACGAAGATGAGCTGGGTTGTAAAACTAATATATTTTTATTTGACCATCTTTCCTCTCCTGCAGGTCTTGAACCTACTCCTTCCACCTCTGTAGCGCCATCTGACAAGAAAACTCACATTAGGAAAGCTGCCCCCACTCTCACTACATCGTCCTCCTCAGCGTCCATGGCCAGGAAGATGAAGAGAGCTCTAGAGGAGGAGCAGGACCCTACCTCTGCGGCTGCCACGCTACGTCTCCTGAAACGGCAGCTCCCTCTACCCAGTAACCCCAGGTGCGACCACACCCACCTCCACTTATCATACTTGGAGTTATTCTGATTTTAAATTCCCTTTCATCGAAAAGTCACTTATTCCAGTATTACCTGTCAGGCGAAATAAGCTGTGTTTTATACTTTTCTTTCAGTTAATTGGAAATTTTGGCTGCAGAGAACAAAGTAATTGCCTATTGTCAAATGTGTCTTGAAAACCTTACAAATTATTAATTAACATTGACATTAATACACCGTGACTCTTGCACAAAGTCTAAAATTTAAGTATTATCAGATATTTGTTTCTGACCAAGCTTGATCAACTAATTTGTGTGTGTGGGGGGGGGCTGAGCCAGCCTGAGTCAGAGCTTGCAGCTTGTGGGTTCTAATAATTTTAAGAAAAAGTGTTTTATATGTCCACTTGATTTGTCCTCTTGAGAGGGCAGAACAGAATACAAGCAGCTTGTGAGAAGTGCCGGTACGCACCGGTGCACGCTCCATAAGAGTTGTTAACGTTATGGATATGACTTGGATTGTGATATCAACGATAAGATAATAATGTTAAACATGATGCTGTGATATGAGTATATGTAAACGATATAGTATATGGATGCTGGAAAAAGTCCAATTAGAGAAGAACGTACAGTGCAGACACGGACGCAGGGGGCGGAGGAGAAGAGATGCACTTGCAGGCAGTAGTGTTGAAAAGTCTCTTACGGCTCCCAAGCATCTCTGCTAACTATTAAAATGTATGAAATATTTTCTTAATATTTATTCCACTACAAAATATAACATTATTTATAATGATTTAATGTGACTGGACTCAATTAACATCCTCTAAAACCAATTACACAATTATAATAAAAGCAAGGCATTTAATGAAAATAATCCTAACCTATTGTTTTAAATTAAAAGTTATACTCCCAATATTTTTCTTACATCATAGTCCTCTAACGGAGTGAAGAGCATTTGAATGGTTCAATTGGAATTTTCATTTAGCTTTGTTCACTGGAGAGATCTATACTTCATACAGTTATTATTTACTAGCCAATATTGCATTTAGCGAGGTGGATTTCCGAGGTGATACATTTGCAGGTGATACATCCCCCTCAATATTGAGAACAAGTGCATTTGTCCCCCCAATAAAAACAGTTTTGTGTTTTCCTTTCCATAAATATATTTCCACCATAAATGTATGCTGAAAGGGCACAAATTGGTGCATAACAATTCACCAGAATGCAGGAAATTAAGTGTTTGATGCTAAAAACGTCCTGGGCCCCCCGCACTCAATGTGTCCCCCTCAAACGAAACCTATACCACTGAGCGCTGTGGAGAAGGGGCCTCAAATAGGTATTGCCTGAGGCTTCCAAATCTCTAAGTCTGCCCCTACACACCAAGCACAGACTTTTAAAAGGGAGCCATTGTTTGAATAGAAGATATTTTTATTATATAGATCTTTTTCATGTTTAAATATTTTAAATAAAATGTTCACACTCTTTTATAAATCTTTATTTATGTAACTTTAACTGTATTGCTTACAGAAATCTGAAAGGTTTGATTATTTCAAAGCTCCGTCAGATGCTGAGCCATGCTCAAGATGATTATTCAAAATCCTTAATCAAAATTAAATTGTAACGTCAATAATAATAATTAAAAAGAAATGCTTAACAGAAAATAAATTATAATATTGTCCAAATTCCTGTTGGTTTTATTATTTGTTTTAATAGGCCTACATTTTCCAAGTAAATTTGACTATCATGTAAGTAAAACGTCTTAATATCAAGCCCTGATTTAAAATGTAACTTAGAATTCATTAGTGAAGGCTTGTTTTTAATATGTAATTCCAGTCTGTAATTCCAGGAAGAAATTAGAGAATCTCTCTCTCTCTCTCTCTCTCTCTCTCTCTCTCTCTCTCTCTCGATAAGTGAGGGAAAAATACCACCGATTTACATTTAACCTCTCTTCCAAGCAGCACCAGCTTTTCCTCCGAAGAGCCTACAACCTCTTCCGGTGCTTCCCTGGTTTATGGCAATGAGAGTTCGGGCCCAGACAGGAAGGCATCCAACGCTCCAACTGTTCCATTTGGTTTGGATCTGTACTACTGGGGCCAAGAGCAGCCCAGTGCCGGCAAGATCATCAAGTAACCCATGCACACATAAACAAATTGATACAAATAACCTAAGACACACAAACTGGCCGTAAAGGCAGACATTGTCATTGTGACGGCTGCACCAAATCGTAGGCCATAAAATTGTGGGTAAAATCTCTTTTGACTTCCTTACATCATTCTCTTTTCCTTTGTTCAAATCTGGTTAATTTGTGGCACGTTTACATTCACAATACACAAACAACAGAACGACACAAGTTTTGTTTCAACATGCTCAATCTTTTTTCGCATTATTGATATCACATGTTTCTAATTTGAGTGCACACATTTTAGTTAAAGATATTTGTATCATTTGCTGTGAATCATTTTACATTTATTTAACCTGCACTTACTTGCATGTCCACCTGCATCCAATCTTTTAAGACACACTTCCCATTTGGTCTGCACTATTATAGCTGAAGAGGGGTGGCCAGTCACTTTTGCTTTAATTGTGTAAATGTATTATTAGTACTTCAAATTTGGTTGTTAATGCATTTAAATATAAATATTTTATATTAAGTAATTTAAATACTTATGTTAAGATAATTTGCATGTTTTCTTTTGTTTATAAATTAATTAATTTATAAACAGACCCTGTAACTGCTTCCAATGTAATCAGCAGAAAAACACAAGGATTGATATTAGGGCTGCAGATATTCCTCTATTATCCCATTCAAATTTGTATGCTTTATTATTTTTGATATTCAACTATATTCATATTTTTTATGCTCAAATTTGTAACTGGATGGGGGGGAGTTCCGCACAGTTCCGCAGCTCCAATCAGAGAGATCTTTTCTCCAAACAGAGCAAATAAAAACTCTAGATGTATTTAATTGACTCTGTTTCCTGCTGCTATGGAGCAGATCACAGATGGCTCCTGAAAATACTTGCCTTCGTTCTCACAGCCCAGTGGCAAATGACACGCAGCCCAGCACGATCCACGAGCCGGTGGTTGGGAACCTCTGCACTGAAGGACATTCCGTCAGTGATGGTCGGGTTTATTTCCCACGTTCATCGCCACATCTGTGAAATTAATGGACCTTTCGGTCAAATGCACTCTCCCTTGTACACACAGTGAAACGCCTGCGGTGAGGGAAACCCGCTGGTGCGCTTACCTAAAACATTTAAAATAAATTATTTATTTATTTAAAAAAATAAAATAATGAATCAAATGGCAATTCGAATGGCATTCGAATAGTTAATTTTTTTTAATATTCAAATTCGAATTATGTTTCGATTATTCGAATCTCGATGTTTCGAATTTTGTTCCTGCAGCCCTAATTGATATTTGCCACCGAAATAACCTGTTCACCTTGTAGTCAGTACACTAAGTGATGATATAAAGTAGACAGTCGTCAAAGCGAAGTTCTTTGTCAGTAAAGAAAGATTGCACCATGCATTTGAACATTCTCCTAAGAGTTTTGAATTATTTAAGGATTCCACCTCTCCTTAATTGGGGAAGGCAACCGTTCATTCTCTTTTGTCGCTCCATCGCAACAAATCAAAAATTGAATATCTTTTCACTGTGCCTCTTTGTTTTGTATACATTTCACTTTTTTACTTAAGCATTTCTATAGATAGTCTATGGATAGATTTAACATGAAACTGTCGTACAACTGTCACTTGGAACTCAATGCAGCTACTTTGCGTCACTTTGGTTCTTTGATGTACTATAGGTGGCAGAGGTGTTTTTATGAGTGCAAGTACACAAGCACAACACTGGTCAAGATGCTCAAAGATCCTCCTCTATGTCTGTGAACACTCTCTTACCTCCCCACTAGGTCGGCATCCCAGCATCAGTTCTGGGTTCCCTGCGAGGTGGAGGAGGAGGTCGAAAACAAGGAGCTCTCTGCGGAAATCAAGAGCAGATACATCTCCTTCCCAGGGAAATTCACACCTGTCAGCCACACCTGCAATGCACCATTGGGCAACGGCAAACTGTGTCCACGACAGGACAGAGTTAAGGTACCTAATCCCCCTTGGCCGAAACACACACACACAGACACACACACATAGAAACTTGATAATTTGAAATAACTGGAGTTTTGTGTCTTAATTAACTGTGCATCACACTAAACTTAATACACTATACTCATATTTGGATATTAATCAGCCCCAGGTGGCTTATAAAACAGTGCTGACAACATGTAATTTCTCACATTCTGTATTTAACCCATACAATTTAAAGTTTCAACCAGTTGAGAGGTGACTCATCACACAACTAGTTTTTTGGATTAAAATGTGGTAGAGCTGGAACAGTCCGTTGTTAGGCTGATGAGGATCCTTCATGATGCTGTGGGCTGTGCTACTACACCTCCTGGTGTGTAAGTCCTGCAGAGTGGGAAGGGTGGTTCCAGTGGTCGGTTTGGCTGAACGCACCACCCTCTGCATGGCCCGCATGTCCTGAGCTGTACAGTTCCCAAACGCAGTGATGTTGCCTGTCAGGATGCTCTCCACTGCTCAAGAGTAGAAGGACTTGAGGATCCTCACCAAGACCCTGAATTTCTTCAGCTGCCTGAGGTGGTAAAGACGCTGCCTCGCCTTTCTCACCAGAGTGTCTATGTGTGTAGTCCATGTTAAGTCCTCCGTGATGTGGACTCCCAGGTACTTGAAGCTGCTTACCCTGTCGACACAAGCCCCATTAATCACCAACGGTGCGTGCGTCCTTGGTTGTAATCCCCTCCTAGAGTCCACAGTCAGCTCCTTAGTTTTGCTGACGTTCAGGAGGAGGCTGTTGTCCTGGCACCAGAGTGACAGGTGAGCCACCTCCTTGCAGTAGGCCTTCTTGTCGTCATCATTGATCAGGCCCACCACGACCGTGTTGTAAGCAAACTTGATGATGGTGTTGGAGCTGGACCTGGCCACACAGTCATGTGTGTACAGGGAGTACAGTAGGGGGCTGAGGATGCAGCCCTGGGGGGACCCTGTGTTCAGGGTGAGGGAGTTGGACATGTGCCTCCCCACCCTGACCACCTGGTCCCGGGCTGAGAGGAAGTCTAGCAGCGCAAAAAAGGGAGTTCAGTTTGTTGGTGAGGGAGGCGTCCACACTCGTGGCTGGGGAGGAGCTGCTGTTGTAGTTCGTAATAGTCAGCAGCCCCTGCCGCAAGCGTCGGGTTTCTCGTTGCTCCATCTGTCGCTCCACTCTGTCCCTGTACTTCCTTTTAGCATCCATTCACCACCCACCGCAGATTGTACTTTGTTATTGTCCTCATTTCTGGATACAAGACCGTCGTGGTAAGCGGCCATGCGAGCATTCAGAGTGCCGCGGATGAATTTATCGCCCCACGGTTTCTGGTTAGGAAATATCCATACGATGCTGTCCGCTAACATGGCTATGAAGCTCGTAGCTACTTCCGTAAACTCGCTGACGTCACTGGAACTTGATTGGAACATGTCTACGTCAGTAATAGCGTCCTGAAGCGCGGTCTCTGATTGGTCTGACCACCGCTTTACCTCCCCCATCACTACTGCTCTACGCGCGATGCACGACTTGTAAACGGGGATCAAAGCAATGGCCGCGTGGTCCATTTTCCCGAAAACAGGGAGCGAGACGGTCTTGTATCTTTCTTGTACGGTGTGTAACAGTGGTCCAAAGTTCTATCTCCCCTGGTGGCACTCGTGATGTTAAAGGAAATTTGGCAGATCTTTTTTAAGGTTTGTGCTGTTAAAGTCCCCAGCCACCACCACAGCTGCGTCGGGATGTTTGTTCTGAAGTCTGTACAACACATCATATAGGTCCGATAGTGCTGTGTCGGTGTATAAGACTGTGATGATGACCATGCTGAATTCCCGGGGGAAGTAGAATGGACGGTATGAGATGGTCAGCTGTTCCAGGTTTGGCAAGCAGGAGTGGGAGAGAGTCTGGTATTGTTGGGGTTACACCAGCGGCTGTTTATCATAAGACGGGACGCCTCCACCCTTGGATTTTGCCGACTCCTATGACCTGTCGGCACGGAACACGGAGAAGGACTCAACTGGACAAATGGCTTCATCCAGCACCAGCGGGTTTAGCCATGTCTCTGTCAGGCAGAGGACGCAACAGTTTCTTGTACCCCGTTGGAATGTAATCCTCGCTCGAAGGTCATCCATCTTGTTCTCCAGGGACTGGTCATTAGCAAGAATGATGCTTGGCAGAGGTGGACGGTGAGGTTGCGTCCTCATTCTGACCAGAATGCCACCGCGTTTACCGCGGTGCTTCCTCCATGGGCCCACCCATGGAACAGCGGCGCCGTTGTTGTTGTTGTTGTTGTTGTTGTTGTTGTTGAAAGCGTTGGTGCGTAAAATCTCTGGTGACCACTCTGGATCCACGGATAAAAAGTCCCAAAGTTGTTGTGGCAGTTTCGCCACCACACGCCACGAGAGTGGCGTGTTCAGGGCCCTCCGGCACAGAGACACAGACAACGGGGGGTTGTAAACACCAGTTTATTGTAGAGATGAGGCTAGGTGGAATTAGCCAGGAGCAGATGTCATGACAGGGCTCCTATCCTCAATGAGTGTGTAGATGGGGTTTTTAAACCTGATGCTCGTTAGCCCAACCAACGAGCATCAGGTGTGGCTGCTCAAGCCATCCTATCCACCACAGTTGTTTTTTCAGGGAAATTTTTATATCCACGAGTGCATCGCGCCTGTAGGAGATCACTGCCGATGAGATTTTGGCGGACATAGTGATATAAAATGGATAAAAATACTAAAAGGTGCATGTGTCGAGCAAGCGCCTCCGCAGCCACACAGCGAGGACAGAGAGACTGAGACAGAGTTTCTTCCCACAAGCCATAATGCTGAACTCACCAGGGGTCCTGACAAAAAGCACTGGGATACTCACATAGGCCCCAATGCCTTACTGTACTATATGTAGCATACTGTACTGCAAGTTACTGTATCACTGTTCTGGGTGACTGCATACTGCGCTGTATTTCTATTCTCTTCGGTGTTACTGTATTGCTGTGTCGTACTGTTGTATACTGAAATGTATATCTCCATACACACTTTATTCACATGCACTTTCCTGCACATATCTGTACAAATAGCCTATCCCAGATACATAACTCTATTCCCTTTACATATCTTTTGTACTCCCACTCTGTATTAACTTTTTGAGTCTTATTTTATTTTTATTTTATTAATATTATTCTATTCACTAACTGCATTACGTTTAAGGAATCAGTTTGTTTCAATTAGTTAGATAGGTAGAAATTAGGTTATCTATTATGTTCGGTTTAGAAACTATTGTGCATAATCTCTGGGTGCATTGCAAAGACATTTCACTGCATAAATGTATGAATGTATGTATATGTATGTGACAAATAAACCTCTTGAATATTTTTTGGGCATGATGCCTTGTCACAGTCCTCATACTCTCTCTGTGGTAATTATGTTATTTTAAGGAGCACGCAACTAACACATTTAAATCCAAAAAACTAGTTGTGCGATGAGTCACCTCTCAACTGGTTGAAACTTTAAACTGTGTGGGTTAAATACAGAATGTGAGAAATTACATTGTAGGCAGTGTGTTATAAATATGAGAAAACCTATGTGACATCTGTGCTGTAAAAACAGCAATGCAATGCTCCCATGTACATATTCATTATGATACAAAGTTACATTTTGTGGACAAAACAACAAAGTCAATGAGCTTTAGATTATTCTCTTGCAAAAGCCTGGCAGTCTGTGCTACAGTAATGTGGGCTTTCTGTACATTATGCCTTTTTACAGTTCAGTTTTGTATTTCACTTTTGACAGGGAGAGATTAGTGTGCGTGTGCACTAATGGCGTTGGTAGGACAATGATATTTCTTTAAATACTGCAGTACATCTAAACTGTTATTGTAAGTGGAAATTTTGTTTCGGATTTAAAGAGCGTGTGTGTACATATATTGTTTTTTATTCTCTCTGCCCGCGATTGGTGTGCTCAGCTCATGGTTTGTTTGCGTCTCCAGTGTCCTTTCCACGGTGTGATAGTTGCACGCGATGCCAAAGGCCAACCCACCCGACCAGAGGACAGATCTAGGAAGAAGCAGGAAGAAAGGAGTCAGAGTGAGGTGCAGCCTGGTGAGGGGAGACACATTCACACTCTACTGGGTATCAATCAAGCAAGAAAGAGATATAGTTCGCACAGACTGATGATAATAAAATATTAAATGCAATTCCCAACAGACCAAGGTCTGAAAATAGAGGGAGATTTATTTGTAAAAAGTAGACCTTTGATCTGGTGCGATTATCTGTATTACCATATACATAATTTCAAGTTCATTGGTGAAATGCTTGACATAGCCTAAGGTCTGGCTTAATCCCCACAATGCAATAATTAAAGACGAATGGTAATTTGAGGTGACAAAGAATATAGAAGTATATACAAGATATTTACCAAAAATGTATAAATTATTTCACAATTCAAAAAGTTGAATAAATAATGTTTAAAGTAAGCAGCTATGCAAGATAAAGTTCCATTCCAGTTGGATTCTATGACGTGGGAACAAGTCCCATGGGGTTCCCACAGGACAGTAGAGCCGTTACTTAAATAATTTTTACGCCTTTTCACAAATTGGACCGTCATTAACAAAACCTGTATAGGAGTGTGGCAGTACTGCCTGACACAGAAGACGATGTTGTTGACACCAGTTTATTGTAGAGAGAAGGTAGGTGGAATTAGCCAGGAGCAGTCAATAGTACTGCAGTGAGTGTGGGGATGGCAGTTTTACCTGCTGCTCATTAGAGCAACCAACGAGCAGCAGGTATGCAGCCACTCTGACCCAATCACCTAGATACAGGTCAGGTGACTTCTCAACCAAACCATCCCCACACCCACATTACATTACATTACATTTAGCAGACGCTTTTATCCAAAGCGACTTACAATTCTTCAAACACTGACGGACGCAGCCATCAGGAGCAATTAGGGGTTAAGTGTCTTGCTCAAGGACACTACATCATGCTAGCAGGAGGAGCCTGGGATCGAACCAGCAACCTTTGGATCACTAGACCACCAGCTCTACTGCCTGAGCTACCATCCCCGACACCATTTCCATACCTGGGACAAACAAAAAAAAAATGTATTGGTCCTCATCCAAAGGACCTGGTTTGCTGGAGCAGCATGGTCAACCGGCCTCCTTCTCCCAGGGCGACAACAGACTGCCCCCTCCTCCCTTACGGAGTGTGAGGCCTCAGGCTGGTGAAGGCGTGGCTGGACTTGGCTGTTGCGGGGGCTGCTTGGAGGGGTGGCCTGGCTGCTGGGCTGCTGGATGGTCCCAGCTGTGGCTTCTGGGCAGAGTAGCTAGCTGCAGACGGTTACCCATGGTGGTAGCTGCGGCTGCTTCTCCGCCGGTCCTCTGCCGGACACCCTCGGTGCTGCTGCTGCCATTCAGGAGAGGGTTGGTGCTGGGGGCCGCCCATTGACCCGCTGGTGGCTCCAGGGCATCATACGACAGGCCCCTCTGTGTCCCTTCCCTGTGCCAGAGAGACCCTGTACAGGTGCCACTGTCGCAGTTCCGCCTGCCACACACTACCCAAGGGGCATTTTCAGGGCCCTCCGGCACAGAGACACAGAAGACGATGTTATAGACACCATTTTATTGTAGAGAGAAGGCTAGGTGGTAGCAGCAGGTATGGAGCCACTCTGACACAATCACCTAGATCCAGGTCAGGTGTGGCTGCTCAACCAGACCATCCCATACCACAATGACATTTAATTTTTTTTTTTCAGTTTAGTCACAGTATTGAAGCAATGGCGTCCCCATTAATTAAGGAGTTTCCCCCCGACACTGTTCACTTCCCCAAATAAATAATTTGATTTTATTTTGGTACTGTTTAAAAAAAAAAAAGGACATTTTGCTGACTTCTGATGTTTCTACCCTGTGCAGCGAGAGTCACGTTTGACTAAATCCCAGTCACCCGTCTCCCTGCTGAAGGCAATTTTGCCCTTCTATGTCGGACAGCTGTCCATGCATTCCCAGGGATTTAAAGCTGCAGAGAACGAACAATAGTGTGAAGGAGAAAATGAAAGACAAAGTCAGGCTGGTCTGTTCTACAGCCTTCTAGGGCACTATTGGATGTGTGTGTATCTGAGAGGGGGAGAGAGGGTCACCAGGATGTCCAATTGCTGCCTGCAGTGTTAACCACCATCTATCTGTGTGTGTGTGTGTGTGTGTGTGTGTGTGTGTGTGTGTGTGTGTGTGTGTGTGTGTGTGTGTGTGTGTGTGTGTGTGTGTGTGTGTGTGTGTGTGTGTGTGTGTGCACACCCATTCAAGGTACACTGTCCAGCGAGTTGTGAAATAGCATCTTTTGTTACTAACTGCACTATCGATCCACCAGTCAATCTCACACCTAGCCACACACACGCAGACAGACAGACACACATGTCCAGAAACTGTTTGTGTGTGTGTGTGTGTGTGTGTGTGTGTGTGTGTGTGTTTCAGCAAGAGGGACAGGGAGCAGAAAAAGGTTGCCGGACCCAATGGCCTCATTTAATTTGCTCCTCGCTCCCTCTCTCAAACAACACCCACAAAGAAGAGTTGCATTTTCAGGCCACCAGTTAGTTGGGGATCAGGGGGTTCTAACATACTACACACCAGAAAGTTTAAGCTCTCTGCTTTACCGAAGCCTTCAAATAAACAGCTTTTCATATGGGTAGGTGAAACTTTTGACACATTTCCCTAGCCGTAGCTTAAATCTAGCGATTTCTTCAAATATCAGTTAATATTAAGCATTTTGGTACATTGGAGTTTAATAACTCAGTTGAAAGCTGTTCAAATCTGTTTAATAAAACAGTTGAACACGTAAGTGGTGAAAGGTGACAAATGAATTTCATTTACACACACACAGATAGATGGTGATTATTTAATTTAACTTTTAATAAATGTTGCTAGGGCACGGTCGGGTCCGGGGGGTGGGGATTTGCGTGGTTGCTCCCTGGCCTGCTGTGCCCCTGCATCTATCTGGTCACGATTCGCCTATCTGTCCCAGTGCCAAAACTCATACTCAGCACATACACCACACAATAGGCCTAGGGCTTGCTGGATGGGCGGGGTGCAAGCTATGTGGGTGTGGATGCGGCGGGCAGCTGCCATCCGTGTATGGGCACTCATGCCGAGTGCCCATACACGGGTGGGGTGTCTGGGCCCATACACGGGTGGGGTGTCTGGGCGGCTGCGGTGGGGCGGGCCTCGCCCTTACGCAGGGCATGGGTGGACATGGGAGTCCCACCGGCTCGCGTGTGGAGCGGGCGGTTCGGGCGGGGTGTCGCTCTGTCGGCATGGGGCTGGGATCCGTGCCTGCTGTCCACGCCGGGTGCCCGCGGCCTGGATTCTGTGCCCGCGGCTGCGTCTTGTGCCAGCACCTGGGGGTTGGTTGTATGTGTGTGCTCCCTGGGACTGGGTAATGCCCCTCGGTGCTGGGCGTGGGGGTTGCTCCACGGCCCTCTGGCTTCTCTGGGGGCCCGAGGGTCTTCTCTAGCTGCAGGGCAGGGTGCTCGGGGCTTTCCTGCAGCCGTAGGGCGTCTACAAGGCTGTGGATTTCGGGGGGCTTCGGGGCCCTTTCCGCTGCTTGGAGGAGCCACAACATAATACCGACCTTCTACACCAGTACGAATGGGAAGAAGTCATGTACACTCACCGTAGGACATCTTACACACACACACACACACACACACACACACACACACATAGGCGGTCCCATCACACACACACACACACCACCATACCTGCTTGGAGTGCACCCCAGCACCCTCCTGGTTGCATTCCTCTCCTTTCCTCCCTTATTTACTGCCATAACTATGACAGGAAGAGGCCATGTGACCAGTTGTAGTTCTAGTTTTCCTGGACCTAATTCACTGTTTTTCAATACATGTTGTCGTCCAATGTTTATGTTTTTGTGTAAATGTTGTTTGGTTCCGTGTTTATTTGTCTCATCTGTGGTGATTCCCCCCTTCTTGGAGCTGTGGTCAGTTCTTTATAGACCCAAATTTGATAAATTGTTCTCCAAAGTGGGGGGTTGGTGGTGGTTCTCTATAACCAAAACTGTGCTCTTGTCATTCTACAAGTCATCCACAGGACAGAGTTATTGCAGCAGTTCTTGATGATTTAAGAATTAATAAAGAGTTGCATTGCAGGTTGAGAACTTGAACTCCACTTGCAGACTAACTCAGTCCTGGATGCAATGGCATACAAATACTCTGTGTTGTATGCCCAGCATGCTGACAGCACAGGTTAAAAAATATATAATAATAATAATAATAATAATAATAATAATACAATTAATAATAATAATTGTTTAATTTAATTACATCCAATTTTATTTTATACATGAGACATTTGACGGATCACAATCATTCCCCATCTAATTTTTTTAAATTATTATGTATCTTATTGGCATTGAATTATTAGTCTTGAACTGCAACAAAGTTAGCCATGCCCCAAGCTATAAACAAGACTTCCTAAATCATTTCTAGTTTCTCTGAAGTCAAAACTGTATCAGCAGAGTTTTTAGCTGTTATTCTCTCTTATTTTTATTTAATTCAAAGTGTCTCCACTCAACTTACAGTTACAGATGGGCAAATTAACATAGCACATTGATGAATGCCATAAGTGGTAATTTCCCAAAACTAACTGTAATTTTATTCCCAAAACATTACGTGTTATTAAAAACACTGAGCTATTATATGGGCCTTCAGATATTATCATTCATAACTGTTCCGAGTGCAAACCCAACAAACTCTTTACTATTGAGGAATGTTAAATCTTCTTTTTGGAAATCTGACTAATCAGTAATGCATTCATCAGTCTCAGAACATGATAAATAGCTCAAGTGCCCTAAGATGCCACTTGCTGACCTCATATTGGCAGCAGCTGTGTATACACAATAGTTGGATTTGAATAACAAAAGTCAAAGAACAAGCGGGGAAGTCGCTAAAACTGTTTGTCTTGATCTCTAAAAATATGCGCGCAAATAACTGTAGCACACATACACACACACATACACAATCTCTGTGTGTAGTGGTGCGTAGCCGATTGAGACCTGAATAGACCAAATGTCCCAGATGTCATAGTGGATGCATGTGTGGCCTGGCCCATGCCCTCCACATACACACACAGAGGCCCCAGCTGCAGTGGCTAAGAGGTGTTGACAGAGAAAAGAGCCCCGCTGCACCACTGATTAACTTCAGAAGACTCTCTTTCTCTCTCTCTCTCTTTTATCTCACACTCTCTTCGTCTTGTCCCATTTTTCGTTCACTTTATGTGAGTCTCCTTCTTGTGTGTGTATACAATGAGGGATTGTAATATTTGAAGGTCCATTCTTATACACCGGGTTAAAATGACTAATTGACTTAGAACTGTGTACACGCCTACCCATACACACATACTTGACACATGAGACACACACACACACAGGCTTGCGAGTCTGTCATCATGTCATTGACGCTAAACAAGTGTCTTGACAGTTGTGGCCGAGGTTAGCGCAGCTTCACATCAGACGGCGCAGCTTTTCATTAACGTCCAAATTACATCATAATTACTTTGCATTACAAGTGGTTTAGCTCTAATTTATGGAACGGAACACAATTGGCTCGCAAATTCTTCTCATTTAGACCGTAATTAGACCGCAATAAAGCCTGTTTTTTGCTTGATTACCCAGAGTTATGAGATCACACTTTTCAATAAGGCAGGGACTTCCCCTGTAATTACTATGTGATTACCCTGCATAACTTTGTCTTTGTTATTTTAGATTTTGGTCTCCACTCACTTGTAAAGCGCAACACATGCGTCATGTGTTTTGCGTACCTTTTTTTTGTTTTATAATATTTTTCATATTATTCAATGTCCTGCACACCAAAGAGTGAAATCTTATAAAAAGCCAAGAATTCTGTTTTTCAGAAATAATGAATGTTGTTATTTACGCAGCGGTTCAAAGTTTTGGCAGTATCTGTACCTTACTTGAGTTATTATATTTCTGTCGACTTTTACTTAGCTACATTTTGCCCCAAAAAGTATACTTTTACTCCAATATTTCACCTGAACACCTTGTGTTACTCGCTACAAAATAAAATCTGAGAAAAACTGGTAGCCAATGAAGTTGGTGAAAGCCAGTAATCACAAGGTTCATGTTAGTGAATCAAGGGTCATATCCAGCAGCAAGCTAAATGTAAACAAACCCGTGTTCCGAGCTGCCAGGTCGGCGGTTTTCCCGCAGAATTGGGCTACTTTAAGTTTCATTTTTGCGGTATTGCTACTGAACAAGCACAGGCTTGAGAGCGACGACCACAGCGACGGCCTTCTCCAGCAGTGATGCTGCCCCACTGGCACCTGCTATGACTGATGGAGACCAACATCCAAATGTTTTCTTATGTCAGAGTGAAAGATGCATCTTACCAAATGAAGTGCCTCTTATGCTTACCCAAAAATACGCAAATATTGGCGACCAGAATAAAATCAGAGCAAAAAAACAAACTAAGTGCATAGCTCTACATTTACTTAAGTGTGGCTTTCGAGTACTTTTTCCACCACTGGATATACAACTAGATTCCATCAAACGTCTGATGACTCACACTGTATGTAAAGTGGTAAAGAAGATGTCGGTTTAGTGGATGAGAAATAAAATTTAATTCTTTAAAAAGAATTAGCAATAGAATGAATAGATAACATAACAGTCCTGAGTGGTCTACAATTAGGGCAGTTTGAGTTGAAGATTTACCATGTTTATTTTTCTGGACATTGAAGTGCTTTTATAAAAAAAAAAAACCCAGAAAATAATGCAAATGCTCCTTTAAAATAATTCTCTAGTAAATAATAACCTCTAGCGATTCATAGAACATACACTTCCTACTGTCAACCACTGCACCAAAAGAACGTGTCCCCTAAATTAAAAACACCAAACATTGCTCAGGAGTTCATCTCTGGTCTTCGGCCATGCTTCTGTTTGAAAACTACTGCGTTTGAGATGCAAGGTAGCCCTTTTCTTCATTCCTTTGTGTTTTTCAGCCTGTGTGACGTAAAATGGGATCCCTGCAAAAAGACACTTGCTCTGAGTACTTTCATGCCATCTGGCTCTGCCAACCTATCCAAACATTCTGGACCAACGTCACCCAGAAGCTTTCATCCCGTTTGCGTCACAGCATTCCAGGTTCCAGCTCCAAGCAACCACTGTGTAGGAGAGCACCCATGGCAGCACCGGTGCTGAATCTGTGAGATAACCACACCCCAACCATTTGCATATAAGGAATGGAAATGTGGCATTATGAAATAAAATCTCTTGAAAAACGTCCTTTTTTAAATAAAAAAAATTATTGAAGTTTATTTACATTTATTTATTTATTGGTTCTTTTCAGGATTTCAGGACACCAGGGCAGGGTACTTAAGCTTAGCCAAGTGTGTTCGGTGCAGGCTCTGTATTTGGTGATCTCCTTCGGGAGGTGGAATCCTGTTGTTGCACCTGGCTGCCCTGCTGTGGGCTGTCTGCCGTAGTCTGTTCTGTGGTCCACATGTGTGGCGGTGGGGGGCTGGACAATTTTAATACCACTCACTCATCGCCTCTTATGCCAGCACATGGGGGTGGGTTGTATGTATGCGCTTCAGGGTTGCAGGGTCACTTCGTGCTCTCTGGGACTGGTTTGTGTACTTCGGGGTCATGCGTGGGTGTTTCTCCGTGGGCTCCCGGCTTCTCTGTGGGTTGTGGGGTCTTCTATGGCTGCAGTACACTGCGCTCTGAGCTTTCCTGAGGTCATGGGGTGTCTATACTCGTGGGTTGCTGCAAGACCTTTTCTGCTACGATATACTGTAGTTCTGACCTCATACATCAGAACTAATTGGCACAAGTCCCGTGCATTCAGCGGTGGACACATCACACACAAGTGGATTCACAGGCACACACACACAAACACGCCCCCGAAGACCCTCCTAATTACATCTCTCCCTTTCTCTCCTGTACTGCCATAGCTATCATTGGAAGATGCCACATGCAGTAATTGTTGTTCCATGTTTTGTAGTCTTGGGGGATCGTGCTAAATACCAATTAGCGATCATTAGGGGGCAGCGATCAGCGATACATGATTTTATTGGGGGCAGGCGCACATGGAACGTAATGTAATGTGGCAAACGTGGTCTCCCCGTTCCAGAAGTGCAGGATTTATTTATTTACAAACAAAAAAACATTTGTCATCAATTGCGACAGATGCAGTGGATTGCAAATTGGCCCAACCCTAATGTTTTACCAAACAAATCGCCGTCCGATGTTTCTATTTATAAATCCTTATCAGTCCCACAACGAATTTCTCTACATTAACCCATCCTAATATCTGACGTATCTAGGAGCAGTGGGCTGCCATGTAGAGGTGCCCGGGGAGCAGTTAGGGTTAGGTGTCTTGCTCAAGGACACATCAGCATGCTACTAAGAGGGATCAGACCAGCAACCTTCTGCTTACTAGACGACCCGCTCTACGTCCTCGGCTGGTAAGATCGTTCTCCAAAGAGGGAGATTGGTGGCAGCCGTAATAACAAAAAGTAAAAAATATATATGAAAGAAAAACCCCAACCTTGCTCAGGAGTTCATCTCTGGTCGTCAGCCTTGCTTCCCGTTTGAAAACTACTGTGTTTGAAATGCAAGGTAGCTCTTTTCTTCAACCCTTCATGTTTTTCAGCCTGGCGTGACTTGGAGCTGATGCGGGACATTGAAGCAGCCACGGGAGAAGACCTGGGCTCTAATAGGCTGTATGGCAAAGGGAAGGGAAAAGGGAGGAAGAAGAAGAAATACCCTAAGCTCAGTGATTTGAACAAGAGTGCAGACACAAGCCGCTCCAGGCTGGAAAAGAAGGTTTTTAACAAGTATGTACGCTATGATAGTGGAAACAATTGTATAAATAATACTGTCAAATCTGAGCGTAAAGCATACTTTTGGTGAACCTAGAAGCCCAATGTTACTCATAATGTAAAAGCCTAACCCCCCCCCTTCTCTTTCTCTCTCTCTCTCTCCACTGACCACAGGAGCTCTATGCGTAGAGTAACAGAAGTGATGAATCAGATGGACAGAAGGAAACACGACAAGTACTCCAACCAGTTTAACTACGCCCTGAACTGAGCCACCATCTGCTGTGGCTGCACATGGCGCCCCCTTAGTGCCGGGAATGTCGGCTGCACCACCTGCACGCTGAGATTCTCCATGTTCTAAAAATCCAACTGCCTCCAAATCAACCATGCGTTGTCTTGTTGAATGCCCCTGAAAATTACAGCATCTGCCCACATTGGGCTCAGTAGTTAGCATAGTGCTACTCCATGTTGACTTTGTTGATAGATCTAACTAATCCATTTCTTGACATGTACCGTTTTTTTCCTGCTTTAACACCCCAAATTTTACCACAGCAATTAATAAAGCGTTATCTAATGTCATCTAAAATTTAATAACTGGTTGCACCACCTTTTAGTAGGAATTCTTCCTATTGTTTGACCGTTCTTTCACGTGAATGAATGATGAGCATGAACTACTCGTTTCAGTGTCCTGCCACATCATCGCTATTGGGTTCTAGTCAGAACTTTGCCTAGGCCAGTCCAAATCTTTTTTTTTTGCCGCTATTCAGATTTGGCCTTTTTGTTTTTAATTTTGTGGATCACTGTTTTGCTGCACAATGCAAGCTTCAGCTTCAGCTCACGGACGGATCCAGACATTATCCTTAAGAATTTCATGGTTCCTTCAATAATGAGATGTCGTCTGGATCCCGAAGCAGCAAAAGCTTCCCCACAGTATCACACCACCACCACCACCATGTTTGACTGTTGGTATTATGTTCTTACTGTAAACTCCTGTATTTCTTTAACTTCCAACATAATGGCACCCATGTGGTCCAAAATGTCCAATTTTACTTTCCATACCATTTTATTCCAAAGACTTTTTTGCAAATGTCAGACACGCATCAATGTTTCACGTGGTTAGTTATGGTTTCCTTACCACAGGAAACATCAAAGATTACCTTGCTAATCTCTAGACTAGCAGGGTTACCTTTGAATACCTTAGTCAGTCATGGGCACCTGCCTTAGCTGAGGCTGGAGAGGGCTGCAGTTCTTTAGACATTATTCTAGGATCTTTTGTGACTTCTTGGCTGAGTTTTGCTGCGCCCTTTTGGAAATTTCACAGGTGTCGGATGCTGCTGTGAAGCTTCACTACGGTTTCAAATTTCACAGGAGCCAATTGCTCCTGTGAAGCTTCACAAAGGTGTCTAGTTTTATATACAGTATGTCATAATGACTGTGGAGAAATAGCTTTGTAACCCTTTCCAGATTGATGTATTTTTGCAGCGTTTTTTCCTCATCTCATCTGGAATTTGCTTTGATCGTGGAATATTGCGCTTGTAAAAACTTTATCATGACTACTTCTCAATCTGATAGGTAATGTTCAATATGAGTAAATGTCAGATTCAACAAGGCTGGCAATCGGTCTGGGCTGTGTTCAATCAACTTTATCCGTGATTAATTACATTTGGTTAATTGGTTGATTGATAGTAACTAATGGAACAGTTCCTTTTTCACACAAGGCCGTGTTACTTTTTTCATAATATATTATAATTGGAAAAATGTGTTACATGTTTACTTAAGTTGCCATTGTCTAATAAAAAATTTTGAAAGATTTGAAACCGTTGAATGTGACATATGTGCAATAATGGAGTTAGTCTGGAAGAAGGCAAGTACTTTTTAACGGCACTGTATATGACCTATAAACTCACTATTTCTAGTATAAAAAAAGAAAATCTGTATCAAAAAAGCAAGTCAAGATGTTTATTGGCACAAGTATAATGTTAACAATACACAGCCATACACATGAGCTATGTACAGTGGGGCAAAAAAGTATTTTGTCAGCCACCAATTGTGCAAGTTCTCCCACTTAAAAAGATGAGAGAGGCCTGTTATTTTCATCATAGGTATACCTTAACTATGAGAGACAAAATGAGAAAAAAAAAATCCAGAAAATCACTGTCTGATTTTTAAAGAATTTATTTGCAAATTATGGTGGAAAATAAGTATTTGGTCAATAACAAAAGTTCATCTCAATACTTTGTTATATACCCTTTGCTTGCAATGATAGAGGTCAAACATTTTCTGTAACTCTTCACAAGGTTTTCACACACTGTTGCTGGTATTCTGGCCCATTCCTCCATGCAGATCTCCTCGAGAGCAGTGATGTTTTGGGGCTGTCGCTGGGCAACACAGACTTTCAACTCCCTCCAAAGATTCTATGGGGTTGAGATCTGGAGACTGGCTAGGCCACTCCAGGACCTTGAAATGCTTCTTACAAAGCCACTCCGTTGCCCGGGCAGTGTGTTTGGGATCATTGTCATGCTGAAAGACCCGGCCATGTTTCATCTTCAATGCCCTTGCTGATGGAAGGAGGTTTTTACTCAAAATCTCACGATACATGGCCCCATTCATTCTTTCCTTTACACGGATCAGTCGTCCTGGTCCCTTTGAGGAAAAACAGCCCCAAAGCATGTTTCCACCCCCATGCTTCACAGTAGGTATGGTGTTCTTTGGATGCAACTCAGCTTTCTTTCTCCTCCAAACACGACAAGTTGAGTTTTTACCAAAAAGTTCTATTTTGGTTTCATCTGACCATATGACATTCTCCCAATCCTCTTCTGGATCATCCAAATGCTCTCTAGCAAACTTCAGACGGGTCTGGACATGTACTGGCTTAAGCAGGGGGACACGTCTGGCACTGCAGGATTTGAGTCCCTGGCGGCGTAGTGTGTTACTGATGGTAAACCTTGGTTACTTTGGTCCCAGCTCTCTGCAGGTCATTCACTAGGTCCCCCCGTGTGTTTCTGGGATGTTTGCTCACCGTTCTTGTGATCATTTTGACCCCACGGGGTGAGATCTTGCGTGGAGCCCCAGATCAAGGGAGATTATCAGTGGTCTTGTATGTCTTCCATTTTCTAAAAATTGCTCCCACAGTTGATTTCTTCACAACAAGCTGCTTACCTATTGCAGATTCAGTCTTCCCAGCCTGGTGCAGGTCTACAATTTTGTTTCTGGTGTCCTTTGACAGCTCTTTGGTCTTGGCCATAGTGGAGTTTGGAGTGTGACTGTTTGAGGTTGTGGACAGGTGTCTTTTATACTGATAACGAGTTCAAACAGGTTCCATTAATACAGGTAACGAGTGGAGGACAGAGGAGCCTCTTAAAGAAAAAGTTACAGGTCTGTGAAAGCCAGAAATCTTGCTTGTTTGTAGGTGACCAAATAGTTATTTTACCGAGGAATTTACCTATGAATTCATTAAAAATCCTATAATGTGATTTCCTGGATTCTTTTCCCCTATTCTGTCTCTCATAGTCGAAGTGTACCTATGATGAAAATTACAGCCCTCTCTCATCTTTTTAAGTGGGAGAACTTGCACAATTGGTGGCTGACTAAATACTTTTTTGCCCCACTGTACGTATATCTGTTTTACATTACATTTAATTTAGCAGACGCTTTTATCCAAAGTGACTTACAATTGTTCAAACACCGACGGACGCAGCCATTAGGAGCAATTAGGGGTTAAGTGTCTTGCTCAAGGACACTACAGCATGCTAGCAGGAGGAGCCTGGGATCGAACCAGCAACCTTTAGATCACTAGACCACCAGCTCTACCGCCTGAGCTACCTGTTCAAAGAGATGTAAGTAATATTGTGCCAAAGCAATGGTTGGCACACAGTATTTTACACAGCAGATTATTCTTTTTTTTATGTTTCAGTTTCTTATTTGTTTTTGTTCTTTTTTGGGGTGCACTCTCCTTTGGAGGGCAACTTTATTATGTTTTTTTGTTACATTCACACAGAATGGTTACGACAATATATATTTTTTTCATTTTTTCAATTATATGTTTTTCATTTATAATACATATAATATTTTTCTTTTTACATTTTCACCTAGTTAAACACATTTTGTATCAATCACAATCACAAAAAACTTCTCTTTAGGGACTATAAAGCAAATTCTTTGTATGGGTTCAATCTCTAGTTATCATGACCCTTTTCCATTCCTTTAATATCACGGACACCCTCTGATACACACTGTCAGTCAATATACAGGTTCTTCATATTTACAGTTATTATGATTATAATAACTATATATAAATATAAACAGTATATTATGATTGGGATTTTTATGAATAAACAAGCAAAAACGGCAACATGGAATAATGAGTGTCTCTTATTCTCCTTGGTTGCGATCTGGTCCGCAGGCGTTTCCACGTCCTGAACCACGCAATCCCCACTGAAAGACAAAACAACACATAAGAAAACACTCCCAGCCAGTTCCGACCAATTAGCGCTAATTAGGCTGATTCGGCGGGCCCGGTACTGCTGAGCTTTACAGCATCACCTACACACCGTGGCTTAACCACTTTCCCTCGTCTGCCACATGCCTCCCACCTACCATTTATGGTGCTGTCACACCACCGCCGATATATATTTAATATAGTATACATAATATAGATAGATGGGGCCGTGTCTACTTATTTTTTATTAAAATGGTGTGGTTAGTTTACTTAGCAAAATAATTAACCCCTTGAAAAAAAAAAATTAAATAATCTTGCCATCCGTACCTTAAAATAAAGATTTTTCCTTGTTGAGGAAACATAAAATGACGTGTTCCTTATTTTATCAATAGTTTAAGTGACGTTTTTCATTTAAAATAAGAGGAACAATGCAGTGGTCCGAGTGTCCATTTTCCAAGGATCAGCGCCATTGAGAGTGTATCTTCCCTCCTATTGGCTGTCCCCCGGCTCTTGGTGCTGCTCATTTGCATATAGTTGAAACCAGCTCAACTTTCCTTGTTGCAGTGAAGCTGTCAGCTCGTCGCTGGTCTTCGCTCAGACCCTGCAGCTGGATGAAGTCGAGCTCCTTTTGAAATGCATTGCAGCTTGTCGCATTGCAGCCTGTCGCATTGCAGCCTGTCGCTGGCAGTGTAACTGTACCATTAGGCCGGGGAGCTGTCAGGCCTTCTGGCTGATGTAGAGCACCTCCATTAGTGCCCTCCATCTGCTAGGACAACACTGCCTTCAGTCCCCTGTCCGACGCATAGGTCTGCAAGTAGAAAGGGAGAGAAAAGTTAGGTGTACACAACACTGGCTTCCCACAGACAGCTGATTTTACTTTATCAAACAGCCGACACCTCCATCCACTGGATCGTATCCGACCCATCTTTTCGAGTTAGATCAGACAGGGCTGGTCAGCGATGAAAAGTCATCGACAAACCTCCTATAGTAACCTCCCCTAAGAACTGCTTTTCAACTTGGGCCTCGGACTATTCGCGACCATGCAATTTTATCTATCTGAGGTCGGACAAGTCCTCCACTCAAGTGGTACCCCAGATACCGTACCTCCCGCCGCACAACACACACTTCTTAGGGTAGGCGATTAGCCCCGCCCACCTCAGGGACTCAAGCACTGGGGGCGTTACAGCGCAACAGAGGCGTTACAGATTGATACAACCCCAGTGGAATCGATTTTTCCTCTGAACTCTGGCGACAAGGGAATCTGCCAGTAGCCCTTGGTTAAATCCAGTGTGGAGCCATGCCTAACAGGTCATGGTGTTTGTTGACCATGGGCAAAGAATATGCATTGAATTTTGATACCGCGTGCACCTTTCGGTAATCTACACAGAAATGGACCAACCCATTGGGCCTACCTACCAGCACAATGGGACGTACAGTTCCCAAACCAGGCAGTGATGTTGCCTGTCAGGATGCTCTCCACATCTCCAGAGTAGAGGGACTTGAGGATTCTCACCGAGACCCTGAATTTCCTCAGCTGCCTGAGGCGGTGAAGACACTGCCTCGCCTTTCTCACTAGAGTGTCTGTATGTAAAGTCCATGTTAAATCCTCTGTGATGGACTCCCAGGTACTTGAAGCTGCTCACCCTGTCGACAGAAGTGACATTAATCACCAGTGTCCTCGGTTGTTATCCTCGCCTAAAGTCCACAATCAGCTCCTTAGTTTTGCTGACGTTCAGGTAGAGGCTGTTGTCCTTGCACCAGAGTGACAGGTCAGTCACCTCCTCGCAGTAGGCTTCTCATCGTCATCGGTGATCAGGCCCGCCACAACAGTGTCGTCAGCAAACTTGATGATGGTGTTGGAGCTGGACCTGGCGACACAGTCATGTGTGTACAGGGAGTACAGTAGGGGACTGAGGATGCAGCCCTGGGGGGGTCCTGTGTTCAGGGTGAGGGAGCTGGACATGGGCCTCCCCACCCTAACCACCTGGGGCCGGGCTGTGAGGAAGTCCAGGATCCTGGCACACAGCGGAGTATTCAGTCCGAGCTCCTGCAGCTTGACAGCCAGTCTGGTGGGGACTATGATATTCAAAGCGGAACTATAGTCGATGAACACCAATCTCACAGAGGCCCCCTTCCAGCCATCCATGTGCGTCGTACAACCGGCGTCGTACAACCCGGCGTCGTACAACCGGTTGTACAACCGGCGCTTAATTAGGTCCAGCACCCCCCAGGGTCTCCTGCCGAAGAGGAGTTCAAAGGGAGAAAATCCTGTGGAGGCACCTCCCGCACCACAAACAACCATTTTTCCCAATAACAGCTATTGTCATGCACAAACCATGTCCTTCAGCATCTTATTGAACCACTCCACCAGGCCCACCCAACAGCTCTTAATGTTAGGGATACGGTCAGGTGAACCCAAATGCAGGACACAAAACGGTTTTGGGAGTAGGTACAAGGTTTAATGTGAAGACAGGCAGAGGATCAGGGTCCGAACTAGCACGCTGGTGGCTAACAGGCTGGTGGCTAGCAGGTGAATCTGCTGGTTAGCGCCTGAATAGGAACCGCCTGAAAGCTACAAAAACTGGGTCCGCTGGGTTCATAGCTGGTTAGATCATTCTGTTAGGGTAGAAACTGAACATTGGGAGAGGTGGCCAACAGCACGGGAACCGGAGCAAAGTGGACCTCAGGATAGGTGGCTGACGGCTCAGGGACTGGAACGGACTGGACCTCAGGAGAGGCGGCCGGCGGCTTGGGGACTGGAACAGACTGGACCTCGGGAGAGGCAGCTGACGGCTTGGGGACTGGAATGGACTGGACCTCGGGAGAGGCGGCCAACGGCTCTGGAACTGGGAAGGACTGGGCCTCGGGAGAGGCGGTTGACAGCTCGGCAATGGGCTGAACCTGGTTTCTAGCATGCTGGTTGCTAGCAGGCTGGTGGCTAGCAGGTGAATCTGCTAGTTGGTGCCTGATGAGGAACCGCCTGAAAGCTACAAAAACTGGGTCCGCTGGGTTCATGGCTGGTCAGATGTAGTCTGTTAGGGTAGAAACTGGACCTTGGGAGATGCGGCCGACGGCTCAGGAACTGGAACAGACTTGACCTCGGAAGAGGCGGCCGATAACTCGGGAACCGGAACAAAGTGGACCTCGGAAGAGGTGGCCAACAGCTTGGGAACCGGAGCGAAGTGGACCTCAGGAGAGGCGGCCAATGGCTTGGGGACCGGAACAGACTGGACCTCGGGAGAGGCAGCCTGATGGCTTGGGGACTTGAAAACGGGCTGGACCTCGAGAGAGAGGCGGCTGACGGCTAGGGGACTGGAACGGACAGAGCCAGACAGAAGTCGACAGCGGCTCAGGAAGGTGCTGAGCCTCGGCAGGGGAGACTGAGAGGACAGTTTTTGGAGACAAGGGAGGTGGAGAAGGTGGTGCATATCATTTCCACCTGTTAAACACTAACATCTGGCAGAATTCAGGATCTTGTTTCCAGGAAGTAGCGAGTAGCCTGAGGAGAGCGGGCTCCTCCCCTTCAAACACCTCCTTAGTCACTCCAATGACACGCCGAGAGAAAGGCAAGTAGGGCAGCAGAGACTCTGTGGCCCTGTGCAATGGAGACACAGGGGTGCTGGGCAATGGAGACTGGGGAAGACCGGGCCGCGGAGACTGGAGAGTGCCGGGTCGTGCAGACTGGGGAGCGCTGGACAGCAGTGAATGTGGACGGCCTTGGGGATCCTTGGGAACGCGCCCTCTCCTGGGAACTTCTGATGGTCCCTAGAGAAAAAGGCAAGGCGCGGCCCCCAGAAGGGGGACTTCTGGGGATCTTCAGGGGCAGGAACAAGACAGGCGAGTACTGGGCTAGCCGGCTCAGGACTGGGGGCTTGGTAAAGGATTGGCTCCAGGCTTACAACCCCACATTTAATTGCTGGGAGTGCAAGCGGGAGGCGAGCAGTCCGGGGTGCCTGAAAGGTACGTCCAGGCTGGGAAGCATGCTGGGCCAGCAGGCCTACAGCTCGCAGGCGAATCTCCAGGTTGGTCCCGGATGAGGAACCCCCTGAATGCTACAAAAACCAGGTCCGGTGGGTTTATGTTTGGTCAGATTGTACTGTTAGGGATAGACAGCTGAACCCAAACGCAGGACATGTGGAGACAGGCAGAGGATCAGGGTCCAGGAACAGACAGGGAATCAGAAACAGGAAACAGAAAGGGAATCAGGAACAGGAACCAGGCAGGGACTCAGGAACAGGAACCAGGCAGGAAATCAGGAGCAGGGAACACGCCATAAATCAGGACAGGAGCAGGCCACGAATCAGGACCAGGAACAGGCAGGGAATCAGGAGTTCAAGAGACAGAGCCACACTCCGGGAAACATGCACATACGATCTGACAGGAACAGAGTGAATTGGGACCACGTTATCCTGACACTTAAAGTTCCGACAGTGTACGTGTGCCCTCGTCGGTCGGGAGATGACCTGAAACATTTCCTGTGCCACACTTTGGGCTGTAATACTGCGCAATAGCACCATCTTGGGGTATCGAGTTGCATAGTCCACTAGGACCGACACAAAACTAACAGCCTGATGAGGTCCATACCGAGTCTTTTTAACAGTGCCTTGACTAGGTGGAGGGGCCTCAATGATGCAGTGGGTGTAGCCAGAGGATTGACTAACTGGCACTCGGGACACGCAGTGCACCATTTATCAGCGGGGCCTCCACTGCTCCTGACCCCGTAGCAACCACAAACGACCCCTCAGCGTCACTGCGCGCCACGCAACATTCACATTTTCCTACCGACCGTGAGCTCAATCCTCTAGCCTCCCTTATTAAAGTGTCAAACTGTACCCAAAATCAGAAAGTGCGACAGGCGGAAACAGCCTTCACCTTGTGCTTTTTCCCCTTTCATGTCACATCATCGGATACGTGTAAATATCCCCATTCACACACTGAATCTCCACCAGTGTTCTCCACCAACCTCCAGTCGGTCGAACCAGGCGTTGCTGGACCATTGTCTGATAACAGCCAGAATCCAACAAAGCCTAGTGTCTACCCATTTGTGTCTGCAATTTCCGGACTGGGAGAGGGGCCCGGCGGACCAGCTACACGAAACACCAGTCTGACCTCCATCATGGGGCAGTCCTGCCAAATGTGGCCAGGTCACCTGCAGTGCCAGCACCCCTGCCCAGGCGATTGAGCAGCTGTCTTTGGGCTCACAGTGGCACCGTCCTAGGAGCTATCGGGGGACAGAGGGGGCACAGCACGTGAAGGGGAGGCAGCGTCCCGTGGCACCACAGGACCCAGCTGATAGGTGTGTCCCATAGGGGCTGGTAGGTGTATCTCAGCGCTAATGAGGCTGATTCAGCAGACCCAGTACAGCAGCGCTGCAGTGGGATGAAGCCGGCACCGTCACCTGCAGACCCAGTAGCCCATTTTATAATAAACAAATCGATTTACCTTTGAAAATTTGCAATAATATGTTCCATTTTGTGAACACTTTTAAATAATTTTCTTGGCCACCAGCAGGGCTTAATTTGTGCCTGCGGATCCAGCCAGAACAAGATTTGGGACATTACACATTTGGAGCGGCATCTATTTTGGCGAATACATCAGCACCATTATAATCTGGCAATACATTTTATGTAAAACTGAGTTTTATTTATTATCGGTTCTGTCATTGTTTTATTTACCATTGAAGTTCAAACACAGACCACAGGCCTGGAATGAATGCCACATGCAAAGGTGAGGCCCGCCACTCCGCATTCGACAAAATGCCCTGCCACAAATGTCACTACCAGTGCGGGGTCTGGTGTGGGTGGTGGTATATCAATATCATATCTCTGGGGTAGTGTAAGTGTTAGTGTTAGTCAAAATGTGTTCCAGCTCAGTGATTCCTTGTTCTTTCCAAGAAGTTCAAGTTCAAGTTCAAGAGATTGTTTGTCACATACATACACATACGGTCATACATATATGCAGTGAAATGTCATGACACCCGGTGATTACGCACAACAAGCTCTATAAGCTCTTAAAATACAAAAAAATACCAAAATGTGCATAATCGACACAAGTTGCTCGCACAGGCAGCCGCAAGGGGAGGCGCCACAATCGCGATTCTGGGTTCTATAATTATATAATAGAATTAATTGACTGTGTTAAATTCATATTTAAATCCTCCTAAATGAAACTGACCTGAACTTACGTACCTCCAGCAGTTACCTCACAGAGTAGAAGTCCTGGCTATTAAAATGGCCAACCATGGCAAAAGCTACAGATTAGAGGTTCATTTTTTTTCCTGAAAATCCGGGTGGTGCCATATTTGAGTGAATTTGTCCAGTTTATTTAAGAGTCTGAGGTGGTTGAAAATGTATATATAAGGTTGAAAGCTTCCAATATGGATGTTATTGGGTTTCATAGATATTGCAGAAAGTCTTCTGCATATAAACTGATTTTGTGAAAAGTTTCCTGCTTGGATGCCAATTATATCGTTTTGCTAGATATCCACAGCTAGTGGTTCAATTAGGTACAGTCTGGTGAACCCAAATGCAGGACACGGAGGAGACTCAGGAGTAGGTGCAAGGGTATAGGATATATTAAAGAAGAGGCGGGGTCAAAACCAGGGGAACAGTTAAAGGTCAAAGTTAGTGGCAGGGAACCAGGGAAACAGGCAGAGGATCAGGGTCCAGTAACAGGCAGTGAATCAGGGTCCAGGAACAGAGAGGGAATTAGGGTCCAGGAACAGGCAGGGAATCAACACAGTAGATCGGACAGAGAATTCCATACGCACAAACACACACAACGATCTGACAAGGACAGAGTTACATACGAGGAGTGACGAGGAAGGGGAAGACAGGTGGCGAGATTGCTGACTGGGGACAGGTGTGCAGTGGCAGGGATGTGGAACCAGAGACAGACAGAGGGAGCTAGAGAGACGGAAGGAGACAGAGAGAGCCAGAGAGAGACAGAAGGAGACAGAGGGAGACAGAGAGAGACAGAGGGAGCCAGAGGGAGACAGATAACAAACAAGCACAGGGCAGGATCCTGACATCGTGGCCTGTGAGTTATGACTCTCGTATCTCATTTGCGAACGAGTTCAATGATCCTCTGAACTATCTTTTCCAGAGTAGCACTTAAAAATGTGGTCATTTCAGATCAAATGAACAGGTCTATATCCTTCGCAATGAGTGAGGTTCTTTGTAAATAACTGAAATGATTGCTTCTGACCAGGTATTAGAGCATAGCTACAGACCCTGACCTACACTGGTGAGAGCTTGTCTTCAATGGTCTTGAATTTTCTTATTGAGTCCTCTTGGAAATTTTTTGGGGTTTTCTAAGGCCCGCATCCATTTTCACTCTCTGCCATCCTTGTATAGTTGTTCTCCAAACTCTCTTAGGTCTGCTTCTGACATGGTTGCATGGTTGTCTTCCCAGGTACGTTCTTTGTGTGCACTGACCAGTGGTCCAGCATCAGCTTTCTTTCCAATTTCTCGCCATCAGTCTTGATGTGGATTCCCATCCACTGAAGTGTACTGTAGGTGAAACATCCATGAGCGTTGCAAAGGACTTGATTCCCCAGTCCAGAAACCATCACGATAATGGATCTATGGTGGGGCTGATGTATCCATTGATTTAGCACCCAGGGTGCCCTCTCCAAGCATATATCAAAATCGCCCCCAAAGTGCATATGAAGTCATGTAACATAGCCTACCATATTGTTCCTCTCTCGCCCTTCTGTAACACCATAGATTCTCAATATTGCCCCTGACCCTGTTTTCAAGAACGGAACATTTGTCATTACGTTTGGCTAATGCTGATCGAAAAACAGCCTATTCTCAACAGCTCCCCTTTTACATCTACAAATGGGCACTATGGTATGGATAAGCTTGACACAGTATCTTTTTTGTATTTTTTGACACATTCAAAGTTAGTAAGTTTACCTGATTTTCGATTATGAAGTTCGGATTGTTCGCACTATGATATCACTACTAATTCTTGGCTTCCACTTTTTTCAGATTTTCGAACGTGAACATTGGATTGACTATTGCTTGGCTAGCGCTAGTTAGCCTGTAAATTAGCATATTGCTTACTATTCTGGTGTTGATGTCTACCTCCTCGGGCTGTGAGAACTGTTTGTGCCTGGTCGACAGACTCTGGAGAAGTCGGCCTTTAAGGACATGCACAGCCTGCGTGAGGATGTGAAGAAGAAGGATGAACTGTTTGTGCGTCTGACCTCCATTGCCAGCGCTCAGGCCAAGCACATCTCGTGCTCCATGTCCTCCGCTATGATCGGACTGGACTTTGACACCACTCTCCCTTGGCCTGGATCCATTCTCACTCTGGGTGAGTCGAGTCTTTCTGATGTACCGCCGGCTGTGATAGAGGAGCCATGGCCCAAGTCCTGGACCTGCTCCACCCCAGAGCCCTGGACCCTGGCGGCGAGCGGTGGGGGGATCACAGTCCACCGTGGCATTGAGAGCACTGAGACGCTCTCTTCCTCCGCCAGCCTCGTTTCCACCGCCGCCAGCCGCATCTCCACCACCACCAGCCTCCTCCTCCTCTGGTTCCATGCCTGGACAGTCCATCCATCGGTCCATCTATCGGCAAGCGAGGCACACTCCCCTCCCCTCCTGGGGCTGGTCGTTGGGTCATCCATGGTCGGTCATGTCCAGATCAACAAGTGCCGCACTTCGTGCCACCCAGGTGCATGCGTCGAGGACATTATCATCGGCATCCCACAGCGGCTTAACCATCACCCATCTGTTTCCGCTCTTGTGGTGCATGTGGGCCACATAAACAGTGTTTTAAATACATTGTGTCTGGCCCAGCAGCTGGCAGCAGCTGCGCATCTGGCTGAAGCATCTGGCTGCTGCAATAGAGGCATCCCCTATAGGGACAACATCACCACCTTCTACAACAGAAACGTTTTAATGACTATTACTCCATCCAAGCCATGAAGGATCCTGTATACTTTCCATAAACATTGCACTTACACCTCTCTCCTGCAATTCATTCACCTCCTGACGGTCAGTGAGTCCCACACATGCATTCACTATACAGTCACCTCCTCCTTCCCGTACTCCAGCAGCCCACTCAGCTCTCCTAAACGGGACTGTAATGCCTTCCACCATAACCACCATCATCTTTTTTTATGTCCTGATTTTATTACTTTTAATAATTTGGATCTTTTAATCATCACAGAGACCTGGTTAAGTTAGAGAGACTACATTCCCCTTGTTGAAGGATTTTACATTTCTCCACCAACCCAGGCTCTCAGGCGGGAGGGGTTGCTGTTATCTATAGAAAGGATTTTAAAAGCACTCCTATTTCCAATAGCAGTTTTACATCATTTAAACATCTTGGTTTTATGCTTAATTCTAGGGACCCGGTGATAATTTTAATAATTTATAGACCGCCTATCAAATAATGGTTTTAACCAAGAATTTGTTGAGTTGTTATCTCATTTTATGTCAAATTATGACAAAATTCTTATTTTATGTGATTTTAACATACATGTCAGCTGCCCCAGCCACACTTTTGTTCCTGATTTTATGGAGGTTCTTGACTCTCTTGAACTCACTCAAGCAGTACAAGAACCTACACATTCTAAGTGCCACACCCTTGACTTAGTACTGTACAGTGGTCTCAGCCCTGAAAAAACTGAGACAAAGGATATATGTGTCAATCACAAAGCGGTTTTATTCAGTGTGGTCTTAGCAGCTTTCTTCTCTAACCTGATTGTTGCAAACCTTTCCAACCCCAGAATTGTATTTAAGGTAATATTCTGTCACCCCCCCTCCGCCATCTTACTCGGGCCTCACCAGAGATGTGTGAGGAGTTAAACTTTTTAGCGATAAAAACTGAGATTATAAGACAGGAAATGATGCCCCCTGAGCAACTTATACATGCTAGAACGGTCATTGACAGAAATGTTAGCAATCTTTAAACTGTATCACCATTTTACATGAAACTCACTCAACCCACATTAAATCAACCACGTGCAGCCTTGATATTATCCCCACCACATTTCTTAAAGAGGTGATTGACACAATTTGACCCACTTTATTATCTATTATAGATAGCCTGCTGGAAAAAGGCATTTGTCATTCTGCTTTTAAACACGCTGTGGGCCATCCTCTTTTCAATAAACCAAACGTTGATGGCTAACCCATTTCTTTCAAAAGTTTTAGAGAAGGTGGTATCAACCCAGCTTTTTGCTTTTATATGTCATAATAATTTATTTGAGAAATTTCAGTCTGGTTTTAGAACTTTACATAGCACAGAAACTACCCTACTCAAAGTATTTTAATTGACCGTCTTAACACTTGTGTTGGCATCAAGGACACTGCACTTGCCTGGTTTTATTCCTACCTTTTAGAAAGAACCTTTGCAGTCTCCATAGGTAACAACTCAACAGCTCAAATATCCTGTGGTGTACTGCAAGGTTCCATTTTAGGTCAAATTTTATTTTCAATCTATGTGCTGCCTCTTGGCCAAATTATCCAAAGACACAATCTCTCTTTTCATTGCTACGCAGACAATACACAGATATTCCTTCCTCTGAGACCTGATGACCCAAACAGCCTAGATGCTGTTGTAGATTGTCTCAATGATATCAACCGTTGGATTTTGAATTTTCTTCAACTCAATAATTAAAAATCAAAAATCATACTGTTCACTACACAAAATTCTTCCAGTCATATTGAGAGTGGCCTTGGCACTCTGTCCACAAATATTTAGTCTGTTGCCAGAATCGTGGGAGTACTGTTTAACTCTGACCTAAACTTTGAACAACAAATTCAAAAAATCATCCAGTCTTCTGCAGTCCTTCAACTGAGAACCATTTCAAGAATCAAACCAATACTATCACACAGTGACCTGGAAAAAGTAATCCACGCCCTAATTTTCTCACGACTAGACTACTGTAACTCCCTCCTTTCTCGCATCAACCAAAAGTCATTCTCTTGCCTCCGACTGGCTCAGAATGCAGCAGCTAGGCTTCTTTCCGGTTCCAAAAGACAACATCACATCAGTCCAATCCTTGCTTCTCTCCATTGGCTCCCTGTTCGGTTCAGAATCGATTTTAAGATTTTACGGATCACTTTTAAAGCACGTCTGGGTCTGACTCATACAGTCTGACTACATAACAGATATATTGACCCCATATGAGCCAGTACATAGGGTTTATAAAATAAAATAAATAAATAAAACATAGCCTCAGATCCTTAGGCAAGGCCCTCTTGGCTGTTCCAAAGTCTAGACTTAAAACTAAAGGTGACCGTGCCTTTTCTGTTTGGGCCCCTCGACTTTGGAACGACCTGCTTGAGGAGATTCGGGTAGCAGAGTCAGTGGCTTCTTTTAAGTCACTTCTCAAAACCCATTTTTATAGATCTGCTTTTATTTGATGTCGCCCCCTTTCTTTATCTATTTTATTTTTTACCTATTTGTTTATTTATTTATTTATTTTTATTTCTTCCTTTTATTTATATTTCTTATTATCATATTGTATCTATTTATTTGTTTGTTGTCTCTTTATCTGCTTATAAAATGTTATGAATTAGTTAAATTATTGTGTAATAATGTTCCTTTGCCTTTTACATTTTTTTTTTTTAAGGCTGCCTTTATTTCTCTGTCAAAGCACTTTGTAAACCTTGTTTTAAAAGGTGCTATATAAATAAAGCTATTATTATTATTATTATTATTATTATTATTATTGATTATATCATGATCTATTTGAATCATTTCAGTGTAGCGTGTTTACCTACCTTAGAAATAAAAATGGCTCTCGTTGACAAGGGAACCAAAATGTATTATATAACTTCTTCTTCTTTCGGCTGCTCCCATTTTTGGTTGCCACAGCAGATCATCTGCCTCCAATACCTTCTGTTCTGCGCATCTACACCAACCGCCTGCATGTCCTCCCTCACCACATCCATAAACCTCTTTGGCCTTCCTCTTTTCCTCTTGCCCGGCAGCTCCATCCCCAGCATCCTTCTACCAATGTAACTCTCGTCTCAATTTTTATTTAATTATTTAACTATTTTATTCCTCAAAAGTCATAATAAATGATGTGGTGAGGGGATGGTCTGGTCAGGTGAGGAGCATGTGTCATGACACGGGCTTCTCTCCTGAGTGTGTGTGGGGATGGTGGTTTCACGTGCTGCTTGCTAGACCAACCAACGAGCAACAGGTATGCAGCCACTTTGATCCCAATCACCTAGATCCAGGTCAGGTGTGGCTGGTCAAACCAGATAATCCCCACACCACAAATGACTTCTGAGGAATTAATTAAATCCAGTTTAGCAGATTAATCATTTCAGTAAATTAATCTCATAACCTAAGGAGTTAATTCTTCTGGATTCAGGTGTCTCTATTCTCTACTTGATGCTAGATATCACAAACATCTTTGCAAATAAAATGAATGAATGAAACTTTTTTTATAGCTAAATTTTTTGCCAATAAAAGGAAAAATAAAGAAATTGCAAATAAAGACTGAAGGTAATAGAAAATCAAAAATCATAGAAAAATAATAGAGATTTAATATAAAAAGAAGAAAGATGAAAATAATAGATTTCTTAACAGACAAATCAACTCATCAACAGGTTTGGCAGAAATGGAGGAAGTGTGTTATTTGAAGTAGAATAAATGAACCAAAGGGCTAAATAAAGTTTCTAAATTCTAATCTAAGGACTTACATTACCAACACCAACTCTCATTTAGAAGATGCAGCAGAGGATTTCTCTGTGGTTTACTTGTCACAGCGTTGTCCTTGGGTGGAGCTCCATTGATGGGGGACTCCAGCATTGTAGCTTTGGCTCCCTAGGATGACACGATACACTTCAGCAGGGAAACCATGGTGTTGGCGGCTTGGGGAGGTACAGACAGTGGTCCCTTACGGGGTCGGCTTTTGAGGCAGTGTTGCACTGTGTCTTGGTAATGGATCACAGTCGGTGATGGACAAGTCGCCTTGGTCCGTTGGAGCTGGACGTCGAATAGTGGCTCTCCTAAATGTTTATACTGTAACTAACCAATTTAAAAATAAACTTGTACATAAAGTCGTTGACCGTTCGACTCTAATTACGAAGTTATTATTAGCTCAAGAAATCTGGTTACTAAGATTCTCTGAAACTAGTTTCACTAAGTTGAACTATGCGATATTTATATGGGGAAATACTTGTGAAAAACTACAAAAATAATTAATATTGAGAAGATCCATGTTGCGCATCCACGATTCTTTTGGGGTTTCAAAGCATCTATTTTTCGTATTGTCCCCATTTCTAGGTCTGCTAAAATGGGGAGATTGTTCTACTTTTATGCAACTATTTGATTGGATATTTTATGCAGAACATTCACACAAATCCCTCCATCACAGCCATCTCAATGATTCAAAATATTGTGTTCAATCCGTGTGGTCATAAACACACATATCAGGAATTTCAATACATTCAGACATTCTTACCCATTTCAACAGGGAATTCACAGTCACCTCAATGTTGAAATGATTTCTAACTACTCAACTTATCAAAATTCAATATTCATACCATTAATAACAACAATAACAAACACTTTATTTGAGTAGAATTATAAAACACACAGGGGCAAATCCACAAAGTGATTGCGCGGCTTTTGCAGGTGCCAAACCGGCCCAAACAGAAAAGGTGAGTGTCTAATTCACAAAGCACCTGCAAACAGTGAAATGCACCGTTAACTGCACTGCCAGGCAAATAGTATCTCAGTGTGCCTGTGCTATTTGCATGTATTTCCATGATGTAGTATTCATACATTTGATGCAAAATTGGCTCCTTTCTATACAAATGAGCTTCATTGCAAATAGAGTCTAATTCACAAACACCGCTAATAGCCACAGGCAGTTAGAGTGACGCTATTATCATCTAAAGGTAGCAGGACAGGCAGCAGTCTGTGGTTTTCAAAACACACTCCAAAACAACAAATTTTTTTTCTACAAAAAAGGTATTACAAACCTTGACAAAAACAGTTCTATATTTCCTATTGAACTCAAAAGATATCGAAAAAAACCTGAAAGTTAGGGTATCACGATAAAGTGGTCAAAACTTGTATTGAATCACAGATGGCATCAAACCTCAGGACCCTGGACAGCTCCCCAGCATGCTGCTTTTCGTGTGCAGTGGCCTGGAACCTGGTAAAAGAAAAAGTAAATTTAAATAAATATTAAATGAACTGTCATAATTTCTGCATTGTAATATGGAGATTCAGTGAGAACTAGAGTTTCTAAATTAGAAAAGTAAATATATACATATTTTACTCGTGCAATAAATGAACTGTTGGAAGAGTATGTTTTATTATAAATGTAATCATACAATTTGCACATAAACCTAGAGATACTAAGTAAAACCAGGGACCCCGAGCCCTCCACCCCCCCACCCTGTTACACAGAGACCCCTTAAACAGGGACCACGGCAAATTACACTCAACGGCAACATTTTATGGGCGTGTTTGCGCTGGCATATCATTAGTGCAATATATTTTGTGAAAAGGACATTAAAACGGCACAGATAGTGAACGCAATTCATACGTAATTCATGGTGCAATTTGCGGCTGCAATCCATTTCTTCATGAATTTTCCCCACGATGTATAGATGCAGGAGAAGAACTTCCTATGTCTGGCCAGTAGTAGAATTATGATGGGACTATTACATATTCAAATAAAAACATTTGCATATTAAGATCACTTTAGTTGCTTTCACACATACACGACAACCCTGAAATTACCTGGCACTACCCGGATGAGCTGTATGTGTGAACCCAAATGTCTGAATCATTTTCACCGGGCATTTGAGCGGTATGTGTGAACGGAGCAGGTAATTGTCCGGAGCATTCAGAGCGAGCGTGTGTGAATGTTGCATGTTGATGATGTCTCTATTATGTGCCAGTTATTAACCTTCATGTGGATCTTCGTGCATGGAGCATATCTGCTTCATACTCATTTGTGCTTTCCTTTATATTCCTTTCGACTCTTTGTTTAAATTACGTCCAAAAACATGAAATATCAACACACAAAAAAGATAAGTCATAGCCTCATCCGCCTTCTTTGGTGTGCAAAAACTCTACAGCATCATTACATCATGTCCTGCCTCTTGCATGCTCTACCCAGGCTCCGCCCCTTGTCTAAACTAAATGGAGTATTTCCAGTTAGTGTAAACGCGTCTCACACGGACAATCTCTGGTTGTGAGCTACATGTGTGAAGGGGTAACTCCGGACATTGTTCAGAGTGGAACTGTGAAAGCAGCTTTTGATTACTGGGTGACTTACTTAAATAGCTCATATTGATTCAACCCGGATGAACTGTGGAAGAGTTCCCTGGGAATGTGAGCCATAGTTTATGGGGGGATCTGGACAATTTCAGCAATAGTGATGTTGTGACAGAGCGAGGGAGGGAGAGCAGGTGTTTTTGCCTGTGTGTGTGTGTGTTCCCAAGAAGAACAAAAGGAAAGTTACAAAAGGAAAGTTACAAAGAGAGAAAGTGTTAAATTGTCCTTTGTCTTATTGATGCATTGTCTGTGACGTGTATACGATTTTCAGTCCTCAGCATCTGAGATCTGAGAGCTCTCCTTTTAAACAGCCTTTTTCCCATGTTACAATCAAACGTGAAACACGAAAAAGAGGGTGGATGGGTTTACAGCTTACTATACCCTTTTCCTATGGGTCCCTAAGTGGTCTCACATCCAGTTGCTAATCTTCTTATCAGGTCCAAACATCAGTTTACCAGGATGTGGATGCCCAGTTTTTGGCTGGAGAGTGTCACTCCTGACAGTTTAACGTTGATAGTGTAAAACAAAGATGCAGATCAGACTGATCCCCCCCCCCCAAAAAGAGCCTTGTGCATGGGAGGCTTAATAGCAATAAAGCAGCGTTCTTACTCCTCTCCTTATCCTGAGAGATCAGAGTTTAATCCGCAGACCTGGAGTGTCTGCGAGGAGCTTCTTAACCTTAATTCTGAGTTACAAGCAGAGGGGCTGTCCTCTCTACATCAGTCAGGATTTAGAGCACTCCACTCCACTTTGACTGCTCTCACAAAAGTGGTCAATGATCTTATCACTGGCAATAGACTAAGACACCTCATCAGACTTAGGGTAAGTTACACCATTACTCAACTTAAGCCTTTGGTACTGTTGATCATAACCTGCTGCTTGATTGCCTTGGTTTGGGTCTTGTGGGGTCCTGCAGGGGTCTGTTCTTGGCCCCTTGTTATTTATTATCTATATGTTACAGTGGGGCAAAAAAGTATTTAGTCAGCCACCAATTGTGCAAGTTCTCCCACTCAAAAAGATGAGAGAGGCCTGTTATTTTCATCATAGGTATACCTCAACTATGAGAGACAAAATGAGAAAAAAAAATTCTGAAATTTCTGATTTTTAAAGAATTTATTTGCAAATTATGATGGAAAATAAGTATTTGGTCTATAACAAAAGTTCATCTCAATACTTTGTTATATACCCTTTGTTTGCAATGACAGAGGTCAAACGTTTTCTGTAAGTCTTCACAAGGTTTTCACACACTTGCTGGTATTTTGGCCCATTCCTCCATGCAGATCTCCTCGAGAGCAGTGATGTTTTGGGGCTGTCGCTGGGCAACACAGACTTTCAACTCCCTCCAAAGATTTTCTATGGGGTTGAGATCTGGAGACTGGCTAGGCCACTCCAAGACCTTGAAATGCTTCTAACGAAGCCACTCCTTCGTTGCCTGGGCGGTGTGTTTGGGATCATTGTCATGCTGAAAGACCCAGCCACGTTTCATCTTCAATGCCCTTGCTGATGGAAGGAGGTTTTCACTCAATATCTCACGATACATGGCCCCATTCATTCTTTCCTTTACATGGATCAGTCGTCCTGGTCACTTTGCAGAAAAACAGCCCCAAAGCATGATGTTTCCACCCCCATGCTTCACAGTGGGTATGGTGTTCTTTGGATGCAACTCAGCTTTCTTTCTCCTCCAAACACGACAAGTTGAGTTTTTACCAAAAAGTTCTATTTTGGTTTCATCTGACCATATGACATTCTCCCAATCCTCTTCTGGATCATCCAAATGCTCTCGAGCAAACTTCAGACGGGCCTGGACATATACTGGCTTAAGCAGGGGGACACGTCTGGCACTGCAGGATTTGAGTCCCTGGCGGCGTAGTGTGTTACTGATGGTAGCCTTTGTTACTTTGGTCCCAGCTCTCTGCAGGTCATTCACTAGGTCCCCCCGTGTGGTTCTGGGATGTTTGCTCACCGTTCTTGTGATCATTTTGACCCCAGGGGGTGAGATCTTGCGTGGAGCCCCAGATTGAGGAAGATTATCAGTGGTCTTGTATGTCTTCCATTTTCTAAAAATTGCTCCCACAGTTGATTTCTTCACAACAAGCTGCTTACCTATGCAGATTCAGTCTTCCCAGCCTGGTGCAGGTCTATAATTTTGTTTCTGGTGTCCTTTGACAGCTCTTTGGTCTTGGCCATAGTGGAGTTTGGAGTGTGACTGTTTGAGGTTGTGGACAGGTGTCTTTTATACTGATAACGAGTTCAAACAGGTGCCATTAATACAGGTAACGGGTGGAGGACAGAGGAGCCTCTTAAAGAAAAAGTTACAGGTCTGTGAAAGCCAGAAATCTTGCTTGTTTGTAGGTGACCAAATACTTATTTTACCGAGGAATTTACCAATGAATTCATTAAAAATCCTACAATGTGATTTCCTGGATTCTTTCCCCCCATTCTGTCTCTCATAGTCGAAGTGAACCTATGATGAAAATAACAGGCCTCTCTCATCTTTTTAAGTGGGAGAACTTGCACAATTGGTGGCTGACTAAATACTTTTTTGCCCCACTGTATATCTTGAAAATTTCTTGCACAAATATGGCATTAGCTTTCATTCCTATGCTGATGACTCCCAGCTATACATGCCACGTCTTTTCCGAAAATTAGCAGTGGATGTCATCGAATTACTTGCTTCGTAACTAGTAAAACTGAAATGCTGCTTATTGGGCTTGCCAGACTCAGGCACCTGTTTAAGGATTAAACTCTGATCTTGGATAATTGAACTATTACTCAAGCAATAACTCATGAAAATAAATTGGGAGTTACATTTGACCCCACTATCTCTTATTTTCCATCTCTGTGAGAGATTACAGTTCATGCATTTATAACATCCTGCCTTGACTGTCGCAATGTGTTGCTCTCTATTAAAAGCCTTATGATACCTTATAAACGACCTTGAGCCTTATGCATCACAACTTTTACCGATTCAAAGTGTTAAAAGGTAGTCTACAGTATTCACACTCTAACCAAGTACTCTGGAATGCAGTACTGTGGAAGTCAGAGGTGCTCATTCTGTAGAAATGTTTAAATCCAGACCTAAGACTCACTTTTATAGTCTTGCATTTGACTTTATAGTCTTGCATTGCCTACCTTGCCATCTCCCCTAAACAATGGTACCTGATGTCTTGATTATTACCCACTGTGTTATACCTGTCCTTCTCCCCTCCTCTTCTGTTTTGGTATGAGTGAGGATGTCAGTCTGCTGTGAGCGTATGTGAGGCACTCTTTATGCAGATATTGAGGCCGCCACTGTGCTGTGGACATGGTGACAGGACAAGACGGGTGGTGACCACATGCAGATCTGGAGGCTGCCACTGTGCTGTGGGAATTGAGCCAGGAGACATCAGTGGTGACCCTGTGCAGATGTGATGGCTGCTGTGTGCTGGGGACATAAGTCCGGTGCTGATCGTTTGTAAGCTATGTAGATGTGGAGGCTGCCTTTGCCCTGCAGCATGGACATGGATACAGGACAGATAGTGGTGACTGGCTGGCATCTCTAACCGCTCTGGATTGGTCCTGATGCTGACCATCTCTGTTCTGGAGGCATTTACCAGTGGTACCATGCACTAGCAAAATAGGCTCTGATACTGTCTAGTTAAACACTGCATAGTGTATAGTACATAACCTAATCCATGTCACATAAAGCTATTAATGTTTCCTACTCGGCATCCATTGCAGCCTGTTCATTCTGGAAGGGGACTCCCCCCTTCTGTGATTACTTCTCAAGGTTTCTTCCATGTTCCCCTATGGGGGTTTCTGTTAGATTTTCCTTGACAGGTGAGAGTAAAGACTAGGATACTGTTGATTGACTATTTCCATGTGAAATGTGGGCCTGTGAGGCCCTTTTAGATTGCACTACAATGAAGGTACATTGTTGACTTAACTTGACTCTTACTCTTTTCTCTATATCACTCACTCTCAGCACCCTCATCGGCTATTTATCGTCTCCTCCAGCATTACTGTTCAGTGGGGTGGTTTTGGTGTCATCAGATGTCTCTGTGTTCTTTTTGAAATTTCTGTAGCTCTGAGGGTCATCTCAAATTAAATTAAATTAAATCAGACTTCATTGGACTCGCTTGAATATAGCGTTTCTTTGTCTTCAATTTTCTTTTTACCTCTCAGATTTAAATCTCCACTATTGTTGGATACGCTCATACTGGATGCACGTAGATACAAAGTAGCCAGTTTTTGTTGCTGTAATTTGCTTCAGAAATATTGTGTTTAGTTGGTTTGACCAAGAGATTTCACAGAGTAGGATTTTTATTTTTCCCCTGCTACACAAAGTTGCCGGAATTGTCATTATGTTTTGATTTATAATTAATTATTATTGCCTCTTTTATAACTTATTATTATTACTGCTTTAAGAAGAATAATCGCTATGGGTGATTACCTATGTAAACAACAAGAGATTGACAAAATAACACAATTAAATCAACAAATTGGCATATGGTTATAACGTCACATCATGAATATTATTTACAACAATGAAACAATTATATTAAATAAATAATGTCAACTTTTACAACTTTGCCTTTGAAATGGGTGCTAGTCACTCATAAAGAGCTGACTTGTTTAATCTGCTTACGGAAGACCCTCACCAGTTTCATAATAGCAAGACACTCTTGGTACATTATAAGCATTAAGTACTTTTAGGTTCAGCCTGGTTCATCCTTAACAACCACACACACACACACACACACACACACACACACACACAATTATTAGCTTGTGGGAAATCAAATAACAATATAGGCTAAATTAAATCAGTGTAATCATTATTCTCTTTTTGAAAGACTAAAAACGTTGTCTTTTGACTGAAAATTTGTATTCTTTAATATGTAACTTTAAAATTATAATATTATCATGCACAAATGATTTGGTGTCTGGATTCATCTTCTTCTTCATTTTAACATGTTTGCGTACAAGCAGAGAACTGTAGAATTTCTAATTTGGTGATCGAGTGGTACAGTGTTTGGTGTACAGCTTTAAGTTGTTATATTGTCTAACACTAAACTTCCATCTGTGAAAGATTTGAAGTGAGAATTTACCATTTTCGGTCGACCAGAAGGTCATTTATCAATAATACGATCGAAGACAATATTACGGTCCCCGCCTACCAATAGAATGGCATTTGGGTATTTATGCAACTAGCCAAAAAAAGTATCCCGAACTGAAAGAAAAATATTATTATATAACCGGGCCCCTTGGACCCTTTAGCCCTACACCACTTAGCCAAAAGACTTATCAGTGTAGGGCTTATTAAATAATTAATAAACTTAATATGTCCACAAAGCGATATCTGTCTGCTCAAATATGTCACATTACCTCTGTGGATATTTCTGTCCCATTGATAAAACCATGAACCCCAAAAAATGTCACTTATTTGCCCTCCTATCATGTGTTTCAATCGTGGGTTGGATGATGATACCTCGCTTCATTTTTTCACTTTCTTTGTCACTTAGTGGGCGACATCTATGGTACTTAGACATTTCTCTCTTGCAGTAGCACTTCTTTGAATACACACACACACACACACACACACACACACACACACACACACACACACACACACACACACACACACACAGAAACCTTCTTTGTCTCATCCTCTCTTTAGCCTCAGGAACCCTACAAAATTTCAGGTTCCATTGGTTACCGTAAATTGGATCGGTCATTTTCATCTCTCATTTTTCAATGCAGACAAACTTATCTTCCAATTTCTTTTCTGCAGTGGTGTCTTTCACTGTTTTTTCAAGGGCGTCACTGGTGTTGATAAGATGAGCAATAGCTTAACCCTTACTTACTTACTTAATTATTTAGACCCGTCACTCCAGTACGCCATGAACAGCTTCTCTCCATCACAGCCTGTCCTTACACTTGGTTTTGACAAATTGGCGCACTTTTGCAAACATGAAGATAGTTTAATATTTCATCGTTTTTTCCACCAACAGCGCATGAGATGCTAACAAAACAGGATGCTTAAACGTTCTGATTTGTAAATTTAAAAGAGGCTAAAATGAAGTTATCGAAATGTTTACATTAAAGAGGTAATTGATTATAATTTTTCCTGAAAACTGAAAATTGAATGGTACATTAAAGTTCAAGCGAGGCTTGTGCTCAAGCCTAAACGGAATTCACAGCTCGCCGTACCCCCGTTGGTCGGGTCACCCACTGCCGTCTTGAATGACTGAGTGTGAAGATACAAATACATCCAAGGTTTCTTTGTCGAATCTATATGAACAAATTACATAATTAACAAGTGGTCCAAATGAACGTGGTCACACTTGCCGTTTCATGGTTCTTACATTAGTTCTAGCCATTCCATAAATTATAAATGCACAATCAATATAGATAGTCTTTTTAGAAACAATAAAACCATCAAACACCTCTATTATTTAGTTTTAAATAGCATTCCAATTCCAAGCTAGAACAGTGATTTATGTCAACTGTGTTTTTCTGTACAATCTTTGACCACCCAACCCCTACCCCCCACCCACCCCCCGCCTATGTCGGGAGACAACGTTAGGATGTAGGTATAAAACTTGTAGTCACTTTCCTTTTTTCAGGCCATTCTTAGAGCAGCCGTACAGGTGTACAGCCTTTCAGCCTTCAGTCAACTGCAGAATGTACCCTTATTTATAAAACAAAAAAAGCACATTTTGTAGTCACCCTTGATACAAATTTGTCTTTTGTGGTAACAATGTCAATGCGTAAGTGAGCTTTGTTTGTCTGAGCTCACTGTGTAGAATGCAGTGACGCAAGGTGGTCAGTGTGTATGTTTAAGAACCCAGCAAAAGGAAAGTGGTCTAGAATGACAACAGCGGGCACTGCCTTCATATACGGTTCATGTGGCGATTTTTCCGTTCAATCCGTCTTAGTGCACGTCTCTCACATGTGTGTGGTGTAAAATGCTGGAGCTCCATACGTCTGGGAGCCCAGCATGAAGGGCGACAGGACAGCAGTGTGGCTCGGTGTCAGGAAGGGTAGCTGCACCAGGCCTCCTGTCGGCCCGTGGTGGTGGCCCCCGTACCCCGCTGCATGCATTGACAGGTGTCCGCTCATCGGAGGGGAAGGACTCAGAGGGCTCAGGCCACCCAGGCCTCCTCCTCCCCCGCCCCCCCCCTCCTCCGCCCCCCCCTGTTGGGGCGCTGGTGTCTGCCCCAGGGTTCTGTTTCTTCCACTTGGTCCGGCGGTTCTGGAACCAGATTTTGACCTGGGTCTCTGTGAGTGAGAGCGACAGCGCCAGGTTGAGCCTCTCACACACGGACAGGTAGCGGGTGGACTTGAACTTGTTTTCCAAGGCCACCAGCTGCTCGTATGTGAAGGCAGTCCGTGCTCTGCGGGGCTTGCCGGACTTGGAGTCAGAACCGGAACGTTTCCTCTTGGGTTTCCCCTGCTGGCCCAGCGGCCCATTGCCCTGGACGCCGTTCATTTGGCCTGAGCCCGGACACCCCGCGGGGCTTTTGGTGTCCCTGCCTGAGTCCAGGTATTGGTGCGGTTCTCCCTCTCCGCCACTGGGCATAGCTGAGCTGCTCTCCTCACTGCTGTAATGCTCGTCCGGAGCCTCAGAGTCTGGGGTACCAGTTCGATGGAAATGGTTCTCATCCGGTCCTCTGTACACATAAGCTTCCTCTGGAAAACATTACAGACACAACACAGGTTTCATATAGGGTGTTGAGGGTGATTTCATTTCACTTTGACTGATTATTTTCAGTAGTAGTAAAAGAAATACATCTTTAACCATATGCACATTTAAGCCTCATTCATGTGCCAAGTTATTTTCGACTCTTAGATGACACTTTGAGTCTTTCGAGACTAGCAACAATACAATATAATTATATATATTTATAAATTATTATATATATATGCACACACATATATTATTGTATATATTATTACTGTACAGTTTATGTGGTACTCCAGGGTAGGTTGGTCACTGTTACTGGAATGACTAAGATCAGCATCCAAACCAAACCTCTATGAAGGGGCCACATACACTTAATTCTTTTGCATAGTAACTATCAAGTTAACGAACAAGTAAACGAAAATGCAATTCTCAATAAATCGCCCTGCCACGATGTCATACACATGCGTCATTGCACACTAAATTAAATTTATATTAAATATATATATATTATATATACATAAAATGGTATAATTTTATTTAAATCACTATATTTAATATAATGAAATAAGAAGGTCTGTTAAATTACTTAAAGAAAACCCACACAGGATTTCCTGAATTTCTCCCCAGAGTTTAGGAAAGTGTTATTTTATCGTACACAAAATTAAATTTTTACTTTGAAATTTTTATATATATTTATTGAGCATTTTACATATTAGGA
>NC_137199.1:1683455-1705955 GCF_960531495.2 Zeus faber | reverse complement strand
TCTCTCTCTCTCTCTCTCTCTCTCTCTCTCTCTCTCTCTCTCTCTCTCTCTCTCTCTCTCTCTCTCTCTCTCTCTCTCTCTCTCTCTCTCTCTCTCTCTCTCTCTCTCTCTCTCTCTCTCTCTCTCTCTCTCTCTCTCTCTCTCTCTCTGTCTCTCTCTCTCTCTCTCTCTCTCTCTCTCTCGTGCGCGCGCTCTCCCCGCGCTCTCCCCGCCCTCTCTCTCTCTCTCTCTCTCTCTGTCTCTTTCTCTTTCTCGCTCTATCACTATCTCTCTCTGTCTCTCTCTCTCTCTCTCTCTCTCTCTCTCTCTTTCTCGCTCTATCACTATCTCTCTCTGTCTCTCTCTCTCCCCCTCTCTCTGCCTCCTTTCTCCTCCTCTCTCACGTTATTACACTCAGGTCTACCGCCCCGCGAGACTGTGAATCCCCCCCTTTCCCCTCGCATCTTACGACCGTTTTTGGGTTTCTAACAGGCCCCTCGAGGACTTCCAGCTCGGTCTCTCTCTCTCTCTCTCTCTCTCTCTCTCTCTCGCTCGCTCTCTCCGCTCCCCTCTCTCTCTTTCTCAAGTTCTCTCTCAACCATTTCTAAGAACTTGGCATTTATTTAAGCAATCCTACTCAGCTCTATTTGGTGCAACAAATTAATCCCACTTCTGCTAATAGCCTATTATCTCTGGGCTGTGCGCGCCGAACAGACAGGACGGGCCGCGCCTTGAGTTGCCGGGGAAACGGAACCAAGGGCAGCGCTTGCGGCTTGCCACCTCTGTAATAGGACCAGGTAAATTGTAGTTTGACCAGGTAGTGTATTTGTGACACCAACAATAAAAACATAATAATAATAATAATAATAATAATAATAATAATAATAATAATACATTATTATATTATTACATATTATTACATTATTATATAGTAGTATTAGTAGTAGTAGTAGTAGTACAAGTAGTAGTAGTAGTAGTAGTAGTAGTAGTAGTAGTTATAATAATAATAATAATAATAATAGAAACTGTAGAAAATATAGGCTTTATGTTGCATTGTGAGCAAAATAAACCGTGCTAAAACTAATGCATCTGTTCCAACTAGGATTCAAATATCTGCAGTTGTAAACTGATAACTATCCGCAGTTGTAAACTGGTGTGAATTGATGAAATTCAGGTCTTTATCTGTGCAATTCTTAACATTACCTCTGCGTGCAACTGCTTGATAAAACTGTAGATCAAGCCATCCCTTATCTTGAATGCAAATTACAGGGGCAGGGTCCTCTCCCCAAAACTCAATTACGGCCTGAATAAACCCGGTAATGTCCCCGCCGCAGTGAAATATTGATTCCTAATCCTTGGCAGTCATTACTATGCCAGAAAATAATAGACCACAGAATTGGATTTTGATTTAACACACGACGTGTTTATTCTAATCCTGGGGACTTAATATTCCGTTGGCTCTCATTTTCAGCTGCGGAGGAAATAGTGCTGAAGGGTTCGAGTTCGGCGACACCGTTTTTATATTGTTGTAGAAAAAAAAAAAAGTAATAGCTCCGCCTCTCCAGAGCCATACACAAGGTCAGCTCTATTTAATTACCTTGGTCAATGATCCTTTAGAAGGAAGAAATTAAAAGTTGAGAAAAATAATAGCTTAAACAATGAGCAGTCATTTTTTGAGGGCCCGGGACATGATTAGCCAATCAGGGAGCTGAGCCCAAGGGAGCGCGAGCTATTATAGAATCCTTCTGATCTTGGTTCCGCTAAGCACGCACGCACGCACGCACGCACGCACGCACGCTCCTCCTCCTCCTATAATGAGAGCGTCTTTTTATGGCTTTGGTTTAAAACACATATACACTTTATTTCATCGACGACATCGTAGCTTGCGCTCACGCTAAAAAAATATTAGCATATTAACTTTAGTGGAAGACCTACAGTTACACAGCGGAGCCAACGTGCATTGTTACAAAACAAACAAACAAACAAACAAACAAACAAACAAACAAACAAATAAATAAATAAATAAATTGATAAAAAAACAAGGAATACCCAGTGAATTTAATGGAATTGGTCTTTCACTTAAGACCACGCAGTTAACCAATCACACGAACAAACAATGTATGCACAAATAAATAAGTAAATAAATAAATAAATAATATATAATACATAATACATATAATACATAATGCAAATAATACATATTTCCCAAGGAACGTCGAAACACGCCTCGAAAAGCTGCAGATAAAATTCCTTACGTCTGCCTTTGCAGCACGCAAAAAATACGTTATATTTCCGAATACAGTATTGTAACATTATATAGGATTGATAAAAATGCCCAAGACAGTGTCATCATTTTCAAAAGCTGAAGAGCTGAAGAAGGAATACGGAATATATACTGAATATATTAAGATGAAAAATAGATTGCAGGTAAGAAAAATGAAGTGATATATAGGCCAACATTAAATGTATTCATTTCATAATTCAGAGATGGAAAAGACTCCGCATTTTGACTGGTACAGTTTCCCTCTGACAAGCTGGAAACAGAGCCATATTACACATAATTTCACACGTCGCGTTATCGTAATTTAATCAAAATCAGAGCTATTGAATGCAATTGAATGAAAATTACAACAACGTATTTCAACAACGACAGTACACGTTTCGTTGTTTTATTTCTGTCATTTTTATCCACAGCGCGCAGAATCCCGGGGTAAAACTCGGGGTAAAATGTAACAATTTAGAAATAAAATCATATTTTTTCATCTTTGCTCATCTTTTAATCTCCTGGGTTTTGACCTTTTCTCGTTTTGATGGCGCTGTGACGCATTTATATACCGTGTAAGGCTGATCCTGAGCCCTCCTTCACCATTTAATAGACATATTACTATGTCACTGTCAAAGACATCAAATTATAGAGATAATAACCCGAATTACTTAATAGGATAGATTAACACCAGTTTACACAGTCGCGTCTGCTTTCGTACGTTGATAATCATAATCCGTTTGGATATTCCCCCGTGGCCACAATTCGTTTAGGTGCCTGTTTTACTTCCTTTCTTCTTTGCTCCCTTCCTTCCTTTCGTAATGACGATTTAACCCTAACCCCACCCCATCACTCCTTCCTTTGTGTGTGTGTGTGTGTGTGTGTGTGTGTGTGTGTGTGTGTGTGTGTGTGGTATATAGACATGTCCTGTCTATATAAATATGAGTATGGGTCTAGATTGGGGTTAATTCTTACGTGTACACAGCAGATAATAGATGTGTCCCAGAAAAATAAAACCCAAACCCAATCTCATAAACTACAAACGAAACGCTAACACAAATGCACGTTTTGACATTTTGTGAAATATTATTACGTGAGCTCGCACAGGCACACAAGATACACACAAATACAATAGCGTTATCGCCTCGCAGTATAACTGTACTTCGTTTCTCCCTGTCTCGCTGCTGCCTGTCTCCATTACACGCGGGCGGGCGTGTGTGCGTGTGTGTGGTGAAGGTTAACGAGCTCTCCTCTTTATTAAATTAATCTCACTCGGTAATGAATCATAATTACGATAATTAGCAGCAGCTTTAGCACGCCTGAGTGGTTGCGTTTAGACTGATCTCGGTATGGGCGACTGTGAACTGATGAGGCCTAAGCTCTTGTTACCATAGTGTTGCAATATGTTGTTGTTGTTGTTGGTGGTGGTGTTGTTGTTTTGTTGTTGGTTTTTTTTTGGAGGGGGGGGGGTGAATACCAAGGCCCACTACTGAAATACTGTGACACAAATGACATGACAGAAAGATACTGTTACCAACTGGAATAACTTCAGATGGACTTTTGTTGGTTCCACAAATAATATTTTAGACCCAGGTTGTCCAAAGAAACGTTTATTTGAACTGATTTGCTTAGACACACAAATTGTTTTTTGCTTTAACTATACCCCAAGTATACATTTGAGTGATGATGTTGACTAGTTTTAGGTTGTTATTTTGACATAATGCACTAACAACATATGAGTAGGCTACTTATCATATTGCACTGCATGTTAGACTTGCATCTGATTGAATCTAGAAACAGGTGCTCAGCTACTTAAATTCAAGGTTTCTCCAATGGCTGATGATCGCTTTGATTGTTTTCAGTCTCTCACGTAAGTGACTTTCAACAAAAGCGTCTGGTAAATGAAGAAATGTAATTGAAATGTATCAGCTTATTTACAATATTTAACAGTATGCATCAGCGAGACCACGGAGGTGTGTGTGTGTGTGTGTGTGTGTGTGTGTGTGTGTGTGTGTGTGTGTGTGTTTGTGTGTGTGTGTGTGTGTGTGTGTGTGTGTGTGTGTTTGTGTGTGTGTGTGTGTGTGTGTGTGTGTGTGTGTGTGTGTGTGTGTGTGTGTGTGTGGATTGTGGATCCAATCAGTCAAATACGAATTAAGAATTCTAATAGACCACGCCATTTAAGAAGCATTATTTGCTTGGGAATGGGTGGGGATTTCGGGGGAAATGTACCAAACATCTAATACGTACCTAACACGACTAAACTTGATGACATTATTATTATTATTGTTATACATATTGTATTAATATGTATTGTTCTGACTTCAACTACAGCCTCAATAAGCGCCCCCCCCCCTCCCACCAGCCGCATTAAAGAACGCACAAATCCATAGAGAGAAAACGTGGCGTGATCGCTATGACCGAATGGCGTCGTCCCGCTTGTCAGGTTCTCATGAATTATCTGTCTGGATGAGGAATATGCTGCTGGTAACGAGGACGGACAGAGAGATTGTTGGGAGAGGGAGAGAAAGAGAGAGACAGAGAGAGAGACAGAGACAGAGAGACAGACAGATAGAGACACAGCTGGGGTCGGGGGGTGGGGGGTGAGTGTTTGGGGAAGCTGGGCAGTTCACTTTAACGATTCCAAATGAGCTGCGAGTGGTAAAAAGGTGGCGGGGCGCGCCTGACAACCGGAATGAACAGGAATCAATAGTGAGCGGAGTCTGTCGGCGCGAGATAAGACCCGCACAGACAATGTTGACTATTAAAGACGACAGCTTGAGATATTACACTATTAGTTATGCTATTTTTAATAATCTATGATATTTTAGAGTGGGGGTGGCACTGTAGGCTAATTAATTAATACTATGGGGGTCAGATGGTATCTCAGTGCAGGGTCTCAGTAAGCGAGAGAGAAGGGGGGGGGGGGAGAGAGTGTGTGCCTGTGTCTATATATGTTGGTGTGTGTGTCTGTGAGAGAGAGAGAGAGCGAAAGAGAAATAGAGAGAATGACTACTGGGTTGTGTGTAAGTGGAGGAAGGGGGGGTATTACTCCTGTAATGGGAAAAGGGAGGAGGGCAATCTGAAATATAAAACCATGAAAAATATAGAAAAACAGAGAGAGAAAGAGAGGCAGAGAGAGAGAGAGTGAGAGAGAGACTGTGTGTAGGAGGAGAGGAGAGAGGAGAAAGGGGATTTAAGAGAGGCAGGTCCGGCTAGTGCATGTCCTAGAAACAGATCCAGATACGCCTACTAGAAACAATCTCACTCTCTCTCTCGCTCTCTTGCTCTCTCTCTCTCTCTCTCTCTCTCTCTCTATATATATATATATAGACTATGAACAACAGATTGCTGTTTAAATATAGGATATACATTTTTATATATAAATTTAAATCCTATATTTAAACAGCAATCTGTTGTTCATAGTATTTGATGTACATTTTATAAAGCTTTTATAAAGCTAAACCCATAAGGCTTTTGTTGAATGAACCTTAATTAAACTGAGTTCTAATGACATGAAAACATTGATTGACATTGTGGGAAGTAGTAAATCAGTATATCATTAGTGTAGGGTGTGCATAAGTGTTAATGTAAAGTGTGCAAGACAAGCAAAAGCCAGACACCACAAACACAAACTAACTGAGGTTTGTGTAGGGAGGGAGAGTGTTAAGGAGAGAACGAGAGAGAGAAAGAAAGAGAGAGAGAGAGAGAGCGAGAGAGAGAGACAACTGGGGCAGATCTATAGCACTCTGTTAGCCCTGATGACCCTCTGCCCCGCCCACTGAGCACTCTAAACTTAAACACAATAGGTTAACATAGACTTGAAGACAATGGCAGCACCCCCCTCCCATAGACAAGGGTTTCCAATAGGATAACTATGACTAAACCAGAATTCAAAATATAAATTACTTAAACTACTTGCTATTTATTAACAATAAATTACAGCAAAGTTCTCCACCGACCTAGAACCCCCCTGCTCTGCGCAAGAACAAAAAATAGTAATTGAGTCAAACAGGAGGAGTCAAACAGGTGATTGAGAGAAAAAAAAAAGAATGCATAAATAACCTCTTTTAGTGGGAGAAAGTGGATACTGCTCTACAGCCAATATCTTGGCCCTGTCTCACCACTCTGGCGATGTAAGTCACAGTTTCCCTGGAAAACTTGCACTTTACCAGAGAAGCGGTGAGGAACATTCACACGTTTTAACCGACAAACCTTCTTTCCAATCTCAGTCCATCGCTATGCTAAACGCACACAGCGGAGATTTCAATATCTAGTGAAAACATTCTGATGCACTCTGAGTCTGAGAATTATATGCGGATGCTGAGTTGTATTTGATAAACAACTGCTTCAAAACCTGTGAAAACAAATAAGTTAAATGAAACAAATTTTGATACACCAAGTCAGAGCCTTCTCCACAGACCTGGCTCAAATTGCATATAAAGGATGCGCAGCAAGTGAAGTAAGTGCTTACAGCCTAAGACTGAGGGAGAGGACTTATACAATCTATAATCAAATTTTCAAACAGCTGACTGATTACCAAAATGCTCTGAATCCAAAATCTCACCAAACCTTGTAGCCACAAAAGACCTTTGAATCCATAGAGAGCCCAGAGCCCCCAAAGCATGCCCACTTGAGCCTGAGAGATGTGTATACTAGTCCCCAGATGAACAAGATAACCCACACTCCTGAAGCACACACGCAAACCACCCCTATGGCAGGTACGACATGCAAACACAGGATCTGGGCACACACCACAAACCCAGAAACTAAATGCATCTGGCACAAGATACCTAGAAAGCAACCCCCAGACAGAGCCCTGCCAGCACCCCAGACAGCCAGACAAATGTTACCCCTCCATTAATCCCCTCAACCAGGGGCCTGTCACCAAAAACACATGAAGCATTAAACATGCATGAGCAAAATCGATAGCTGCCACCCACACCACAACCACCTCCGTGATGAACTATGTTATTTAATTTTTTTTTTTAATATGATTCAAATAAGTTATTCATCCAGTCCTCAATGTTATGAAGTCCGAAATGGGACTTTATTATATATGTAAATAAAAATATATAGTACATAAATAAATGTATAAATAAATGTGTCAATAAATACATACATAAATGTGGTAATATATGAATAAATATGTAAATAAATAATTGTGACAGTAAATGTGTACGTGAATACATGGATGTGTACATGGACAATAGGTAACTACATATTTTATATAGGCCTATTGTATATTGCTATTAATTTACATTGTAGGCTATGATAAGTGGGACTAAACATGCAAAAAGTGTGCACACGCACAATATGTACATGCAATACTGTCACGACCAGAGCTAGGAAAGACCCAAATGCACGACACAGGGAGACAGAAGGCAGGCAAAGGATGTTTATTAGCCTGGACATTGGAGCTGGCCAGGGGGACCCGGTCAGGTAGGGATGGAGCAGGGCAGGGCAGGGACGATGATGACCAGGAGAAGGGGTCCAGGATCCGGGTGGAGAGACGGGGAACCAGGCTGGAGGGAGAAGGACAGGCAGCCTTGGTCGACGAGCGGAGACAGGCAAATAAACCGGGCTGGCTGGATTTGGAGAGACAGACTGGGTCGACGAGAGGAGACAAGCAGGTAAGGGGTGATTCCGGGATGGCAGCTGAGGCGGGAGGCATGGGCCCACTGCAGAACCTGGGAGCGTGCGGAGTCAGGGATGAACAGGCGGTCCGGTACCTGGGTCGGGCTGGTGTTCCTGCGCTTGGGTGACGAGGGACTCAATCTCCTAGGTGTGTGTGGCGGCAAGGCACAGGGGTGGAAGGATGGGTTCTGGATCCCCTGTCTTCTCCTCTGGCGCGAACACACGGGACAGGGCATCAGGTTTGGTGTTCTTGGTTCCTGGGTGGTAGGATAGAGAGAAGTTAAACCGGCCGAAAGTACTGAGAAAGTACTGCTCCTACCCCCGTGTCTGAAGCCACGTCTACCTCGAACTGGAGGTTGGCGTCGGGCTGGGCCAAGACTGGGGCCGACGAAAAGCGGCTCCTGAGGTCGAGGAATGCGGCCTCGGCCGCGGGGGTCCTCTTGAAGGCCACTGCGGCGGAGGTAAGGGGTGAGAGGGGAGCAGCGATGCGGCTGAAGTTACGGATGAAGCGCCGTTAGAAGTTTGCAAACCCGAGGAACCGTTGGAGCTGCTTCCTATTGCTGGGGTTGGTCACTTCAACATGGTGGCCACCTTCTTGGGGTCCATCTCCAGCCTCCCTCGGCCAATGATGAATCCCAGGAAGGAAATGGACGGAACATGGAGGACACACTTCTCGGCCTTAACAAACAGACAGTTCTCCAGGAGGCGCTGCAGCACCAGGTGTACATGCTCTATGTGGTCGGAGAGGGATTTGGAGAAAATGAAGATGTCGTCGAGGTAAACAAAGACAAATGAGTTGAGCATGTCCCGGAGGACATCGTTAATTAGGGCCTGGATGACCGCTGGGGCATTTGACAGGCCAAAGGGCATTACTAGATACTCGAAGTGTCAGAGCGGGGTGTTGAACGCGGTCTTCCACTCGTCCCCTTCGCGGATGCGGACCAGGTGGTAAGCGTTGCGGAGGTCGAGCTTGGAAAAGTGGGTGGCACCCTGGATGGGGACGAAGACTGAATCCATCAGGGGCAGGGGGTACTTGTCTTTGATAGTGATATCGTTAAGTCCCCTGAAGTCAATGCAAGGACGGAGGGTCTTGTCCTTCTTAGCAACAAAGAAGAACCCTGCGCCTAGCGGAGAAGACGAGGGGCGAAAAATCCCGGCAGCGAGAGAGTCGCGGATGTAAGTTTCCATGGCCTCCTGTTCGGGCCGGGTGACGTTATACAGGCGACTGCAGGGGAGGGGGGCGCCTGGCAGGAGGTTGAATGCGCAGTCGTAGGGGCGATGAGGTGGTAAGGATAGCGCCCCCTGCTTGCTGAAGACCGGGGCCAGGTCCAGATATTGCGACGGAACCAAGGACAGGTCAGGGCTCACGCTGCCCGAGCGCCAGTCCATCTGAGGGTTGTGGGTCCGGAGCCAGGGGTAACCTAGGACCAGAGGGTTCAGGGGGGAATGGATGAGGAAGAACCTCAAGGACTCAAGGTGGTTGCCGGAGAGTAGCAGCTTGAGGGGGACTGTCTGGTGGGTAATCCGGGTCAGATGTGACCCGTTCAACCCCTTGACCTCGAGCGGTGTGGGGAGAGGGACGGGTGTCAGCCCTAGCTGGCGTGCTAGTCCCCGATCGAGAAAACTCGCATCCGCCCCGGAATCTATGAGAGCAGAGGAAGAGAGTGTTATACCCCCACGAGAGGGTAACCGGTAACCTCTCGTGGTCGGACCGGGCAGGTGGCTCGGAGGTGTCCCAGCCGGCCGCAATACAGACAGGCGCCGGTCTGTATGCGGCGTGCTCGCTCCTCGGGGGAGATCCGGGAGAAACCAAGTTGCATTGGCTTGGCATCGGAGAGAGTCGGGGGACTTCTGAGGCGCCCAAGAGTAGCGGCGCTGGAGACCGGGGCGTGGCCGCCCAGGCGGGAGGCGCGGGCTGGAGTCTTGCCCCCTCCCTCTCGCGCTGGCGCTCCCGTAGCCGGTTGTCCAGGCGGTCTCCACTAGTTGGTCCAGGTCCGTGGGCTCGTCCCACCGCGCCAACTCGTCCGCAACTCGTCGTTCAGGGCGCGCTGAAACACGTCCTGCAGGGCTCCGTCATTCTAGCCGCTAGAGTCCGGAACTCGATGACGAGGGAGGCGACGCTACGGGAACCCTGGTGGAGGGAGAGGAGTCTTCTGCCGGCCTCCTTGCCGCAAACTGGGTGGTCGAAGACTCTCCTCATTTCGCGGGTGAACAGATCGTAGGAGAGACTCACGGGGCCCCCCTGACTCCAGACCGTGGAACCCCAGCCGAGAGCCGCCCCTCTCAGGCAGGAGATGAGGAGATGCTGCTGTTGAAAAACCACCGGGCACTGCACGAGGAAGGCGCGGCAGGTGCTGAAATCGCCGTCGTAAGGCGCTGGAGCCGGAACGTGGGGCTCAGGGTGGACAAGAGAGGCTCTGGGAGCCCTGGTGGGGGAAGGAGGGCGGGTCAGAGGAGCAGGGGGGGACATGGGGGTTGGAGGACCCTGCAGGCTGCTGACGGCCGCCGAGATGGTCCAGAGGTGTTCTGCGATGTCCCGGAGGGCCTGGTCATGTTGCCCAAGCAACACTCCTTGGTCCCGGAGTGCACGGCAGAGCCCTTCTGTGTCAGCTGGGTCCATGGTTTCCTGGCCAGACCGTACTGTCATGACCAGAGCTAGGAGAGACCCAAATGCACGACACAGGGAGACGGAAGGCAGGCAAAGGATGTTTATCAGCCTGGACGGTGGAGCTGGCCAGGGGGACCCGGTCAGGTAGGGATGGAGCAGGGCTTGGCAGGGACGATGATGACCAGGAGAAGGGGTCCAGGATCCGGGTGGAGAGACGGGGAACCAGGCTGGATGGAGAAGGACGGGCATCTTGGTCGACGAGCGGAGACAGGCAGGTAAACCGGGCTGGCTGGATTTGGAGAGACAGACTGGGTCGACGAGAGGAGACAAGCAGGTAAGGGGTGATTCCGGGATGGCAGCTGAGGCGGGAGGCATGGGCCCACTGCAGAACCTGGGAGCGTGCGGAGTCAGGGATGAACAGGCGGTCCGGTACCTGGGTCGGGCTGGTGTTCCTGCGCTTGGGTGACGAGGGACTCGATCTCCTAGGTGTGTGTGGCGGCAAGGCTGGATTTGGAGAGACAGACTCGGTCGACGAGAGGAGACAAGCAGGTAAGGGGAAGACGAGACAACGAGACATAAACTAGGAACTAGAAACAAGCACTAGGAACTCGGAACTTGGAAGGGAGCTAGTAGCTGTACAACTCGGGTAAGCTAGTTGACGGTCTGGCAAGGAATGGCTGGGAAGCTGAGACTAAATACTGTGCAGGTAATTGATCGTGGCCCCAGTTGCCCCGGTCTTCAGCAAGCAGGGGGCGCTATCCTTACCATCTCATCGCCCCTACGACTGCGCAATCAACCTCCTGCCAGGCGCCCCCCTCCCCTGCAGTCGCCTGTATAACGTCACCCGGCCCGAACAGGAGGCCATGGAAACTTACAGGTGTGTGCAATTGGGCTCGTGTAGGGAGCTGCAGATGGGGCAAGGGCAGCCTCTAGTGGCGCTGGGAGGCCGTGGGCCTAACTTATACAATTATTTGTAATAATTTCTCCCTCTCTTAAAAAAAGCACGATTAAAAAAAAGTTTGAAAAAAGTTTGAAATTGCATGTTTGTGTATGCTGGTGTATGCATGTTTTTTTAACAATCTATTTTGAGAGAGAGAGAGAGAGAGAGAGAGAGAGAGAGAGAGAGAGAGAGAGAGAGAGAGAAAGAGAGAGAGGGGGGGGCGAAAGACCCCAAACTCCTCCACGGGAGCTATACTGTGGCTGCCCTCTGCTCCAGCCTGTGTGGACTTAGTTTAGTCCAACTTTTGTCCAACTTACTTTAGTTACAATAAAGAGAGAGAGATGAAAAGTAGGCCTACATTATGAGGATATGGAAATATATATTCATAATTATATGCCAATATGAAATCAATTTGATACTTTGAAGGCACAAAAATTGCATTGCCAGTGAATATTAGGTTAGAACGTTTATCCCCATATCTGACATTTAAAATGTGGGCTCTTGTTTCAGGTCTCCACAACAGTGGTGCCCAAAGACACTTCCAGTTTTGCACCACCATCACATCACAGAGATCAGTAGGTGAAGTTGTGATATATAGCTAGATAACATTTATGTTACCCTAAGTTAACTGAGAAACATAGCTCCAAAAAAGGAAACCCAATGTATCCAGTTAGCTAACTGACTAGCCATGTCAAGTTCTGTTGGAGCCATTCAGAAGGCATGTTTCAGAGGAAGAATTATTGTTTTGCTGTTGCCTGTCTTGATACATCTTCTTTTATTATATACATTCATAGTGTCCGTTGGGTGTGTTACTAAACCACAAATGCATATTTGTCCACCCCCTCATCATTCAAACATGTAAAACAATCTGAACCAAAAGGTCGATGTTATAAGAGGATATATAACAAAAAAATATATACACAAAAATATATACTTTTGTTGGCACTATTTCATCAGCTATTCTTTACAGGCTAAGAGAGGTATGTTCAATTACGAAACCGATTATTATAAGTTTAGAAACGAAACTCCCAGCTTCATTCTACAGTACTACTTCCGTTATGCTTATTGTAAAGTAGAGGCTAACAATACAGTTGTTATAGTCTTATCTTTAATGGAGTTTATTGAGATGATACTGAAATTTCTTGTTAAACGCTTGCATTTTAATATGCATATATGTAAAGTAGAGGCATTTGTAAAGTAGAGGCTAACAATACAGTTGTTATAGTCTTATCTTTAATGGAGTTTATTGAGATGCCACTGAAATTTCTTGTTAAACGCTTCCAAGGGCCTCAGGTCACAGGGGGCGGCACTGCAACCCCGCGAGGACCTCGGGAAGCAGTGCCCTATCCATAAGATGCCGCATGCCCTCAGGACTTGTAGAACATTCAGTAGCAAACCGTTTGCATAGAGGAAAGAGTTTCTGAGGCAACATTCCATATGCTTCAGATGCTGTGCTTCGACAACTCACCTCGCCAGGGACTGCAAAGTCGACATCTGCTGCTCCGAGTGCGACAGTGAAAACCACACAGCGGGATGCAGCACCAGGCCCACCGCGCACGGCGGGGAGCGAGACGCGACCATGGGACGAGCCCAACCACAGGGCGAGGAGGGGCAGAAAAGCTCAGTCAGCTGCACAATGGTCTGCGGGGTGGGCCTGCAGGGTGGATCCTGTGCCAAGATCATTTTGGCCAACGTCTACCCCCAAGGGCGCCCGGACAAGAAAAGACGTATGTACATAACTCTAGACGAGCAGAGCAATCACTCACTGGCCAGGTCAGCCTTTTTTCAACGTCTTCGACGTTCAAGGGGACACCTACCCGTATACCCTGCAAACGTGCCTGTGGACAGTGGGGGTCATTGGAAGGAGGGCTTTCGGTTTTGTGGTGGAGACCTTGGACGGCGGGTTGAGCCTGCCACTACCGACGCTAATATAGTGTGACTACATCCCTAACAAAAGGGACGAAATCGCTACGCCGGAGGCCGCACGCTTCCATTCGCATCTGAGAGAGGTGGCCGCTGAGATTCCGCCAATTGACACCACAGCCGAAATCCTGCTATTGTTGGGCAGGAATGCACCTCGTGCGCACAGGATCTATGGGCTGGTGTATGGACCAGAAGCTTGCTTTCGGATGGGTTGTTGTGGGCGACGTCTGCCTTGGGGGAGCGCACAAGCCCACTGCATGTGCAAGCAAGACCAGCGTTCTGGAGAACGAGAGTATGTTACACGTGGTAGAGAAGATCCCAGGGGGGCCGTACACAGTGAGCGGGGATGTGGGGGACTATGTCTTTGCCCCGAGAGCCAACGATGATAGGACTGCGCCCTTGGCCGAGGATGTGGCCCAGACCACGACTTCCCAACAACAGAGTCCAGGCCCTCAACCGCCTTATGTCGCTTTGCCGCACTCTGCTGAGGAAGCCGGAGATGAGGGACCACTACGTGGAGTTTGTAAAGAAGATCTTCAGCAGTGGACACGCCAAACCGGCGCCCATGCTGGAAGATGGCGCGGAGCGTTGGTACCTACCAAGCTTGTGGCAGGGTGGCGCAGTGCATTGCACTGTTGCCTCACAGCAAGAGGGTCCTGGGTTTGTGCATGTGTGTGTGTGTGTGTGTGCATGTGTTGTAGTGTGGTGTGTTGTGTGATAATTAAAGATTCTTCTTCTTTTCACCCACAGAAACCAGGACAGATCAGGGTCGTGTTCGACTCCAGTGCCTAGTACAACGGAGTATCATTAAATGACATTAATAAAAGCTTTAATAACAGTCTGATGGGGGTCTTGACGCTTCAGGGCTGAGCCAATCGCGATCATGGCTGACATCCAGCAGATGTTTCATAGCTTCCTGGTCAGGGAGGATCACCGTGACTATCTTCATTTCTTGTGGTTTCGTGACCATCATCTAGACAATGAAGTGACAGAGTTTCGTATGAAAGTCCATTTGTTCGGCAATCGCCCCTCCCCAGCTGTAGCCATCTATGGACTATGGACTGCAATGGAAGGGGAGAAGGAGAATGGGGCTGAAGTGCGTCAGTACGTGGTACGGCCCTTCTATGTAGATGATGGTTCAAGCCTTCACCAGCGCACCGCAGCTGACCAGATGCCCCGCATGGCGTGAGCGCCAAGTGACCATACATGTAGCAGCAAGTGCCCAGCGCGGGGCACCTCTATGTTACAACAAGGACTCCAGCCACCCCAGAAAAAACAAAACAAAAAAGCAAAAAAACTAAAAGAAAACCCCAATGCTCAATGTGTGCTGTTGGTAACTGCAGTTCAAATTGCGGGGTTGCACCCCTCCTGCGGGACAGGAGGGGTGCGAGTGATCCCGGTTCGACTTGCCTGAAGGACTCGCACCCCTCCTGTCCCGCAGGAGGGGTTCCACACTCTGCTACATGGATGAGCACTCGGTGCTCGCGGCGTTTGGTCGGCTGCGGTGCGGCGGGCCTCCCCTTTGCGAGGTCTGTGGGTGGGCATTGCTCCTGCCAGCTCGCCTGTGGGGCAGGCGGTTCTGCCGGGGTGTCGGTCTGTCCGCGCGGGGCCTGGATCCGGATCTTGGATCCCTCTACCTCCCATCCAGGTCCATGCCTGGCACCTGCAGCCCGTGTTCTGTGCTTGTGGCTGCGTCTTGTGCATGCACTTGGGGGTGGGTTGTATGTGGGGATCCCATTGGGGATGGTAGCTCAGGAGGTAGAGCTGGTCGTCTAGTAATCTGAAGGTTGCTGCATCCCAGGCTCCTCCTGCCAGCATGCTGTAGTGTCCTTGAGCAAGACACTTAACCCCTCCTGATGGCTGCGTCCGTCGGTGTTTGAATAATTGTAAGTCGCTTTGGATAAAAGCATCTGCTAAATGCAATGTAATGTAATGTGTGCGCCCCTGGGATGTGGGATCTCCTCGTGCTCAATAGGACTGGGTTATGCTCCTCAGGGCCATGCGTGGGGGTTGCTCCGTGGCCCTCCAGCTTCTCTGGGGGCCTGGGGGTCTTCTGTAGCCGAAAGGGGAGGGTGCTCGGGGCTTTACTCGGCTGCGGAGCTTGGGGGGGGGCTTCGGGGCCCCTTCCACTGCTTTGAGGCGTCACGACATAATACCGAACTTATACACCAAAATCAATTGGGATATGTCATGTACACTCAATGGTTGACAGCTTACACACGCACACAAACACACACACACACACACATACAGCCGGTCCCATCACACACACACACCACCAAGCCTGCTTCAGATGCAACCCAGCAACCTCCTGGTTGCATTCCTCTCCTTTCCTCCCTCATTTACTGCAATAACTATGACAGGAAGAGGCCACGTGACCAGTTGTAGTTCCAGTTTTCCTGGACCTAATTAACTGTTTTTCAATATATATGTTGTCGTCCAATGTTGGCACTTGTCATATCTTGCTACATTAACTGTTGCAAGATATGACAAGTGACCGCACCCTGGTTAAGTATGGCTGTTGGTGTTGACAGCTGTTTTTGTTTAGAAATGTCATAATAAGTTTATTGTTGTTACATGTAATTTAATTGTTCATTGTTTATATGTAGATTAAGCTAAGCTAACGTCATCTATACTAAACCACCATCTGTTGCCATGGCAATTGTAAAGATTCATGTTGGGGGATTGAAAGCAGGGGGCAAGATTTTATACAGTGTAAAAATGATTAAGATACGTCCATTTGTTGCTTTGAGCACTGGTATTTTCTATACGTATAATCAGTTGGCAGTTATCTTCACTAGTGCTGTTCAGCCACTGAGCACCAGCCAACTCATCCCTTTTATTTTTCATTTATTCTTTTAGAATAAACATATTTTCGAAAACATGACACTGAATCTAGCGTCTCAATTCATGAGTGTACCATTAACAATGTTGTCATTTCACTATGTTTATTTTGACTGGATATTTATTATAAAAATTGTATATGAATGGAGAAGTGTTTTCTGATCAATTGGTGCACAACCAATGTCATGTCCCATTCAATTGGCTGTTGCCGTTACACCCTAACAACCAAAACAATTCTCAATGGCAGTTATGGTAGAGTATCATGTGGAGGAGTCTTACAGGTGTTAATTGTAAGGAATGTTATTATGCACAATATACAGTATAATATATACATATAAGGGTTATGTAACATAAGTAAGTAAATATGTAGGTATAGTACTGTAATATACATACAGCAGTCCAAAGAGATCTTTTGGGAGCACAAATAATATGTAAGTGTTTAGAAACATCGTAATTTTTAGGTTAAAATGAAATTGCAAAGAAAACAATGATTATCACATTTTATTTGGTAGGATGAGGATCCAAAACCCGATGGTAACATTGGGTCAATGGTCTCCTTCAGGTGTTCCCCCAATGTTCTTTCAGATGACTGTGGATGACAGGAACAACTACCCCAGAGTGTCCCTCAGCGAGATGACCACTAGCCTCCCACTCACACATTACAAGATCTTTCACCAGGAGGAATCTCCGACGGGTCTCTGAACTAACTAACTTTTGTCACAAAAAATATCAAAAACCAAGAGAAGAAAAGTCAGCGTGTTGTGTGTTTCTGGCTGCTGCTCCGTGCACTCCCGTCTCGCCATTGTCCCCCAAGTGGAATATCAGGCCAGAATCACGTAGTCTGAACTTGGGATTAGCTGTAAATCATTTGTAAGATTTGTCTCCAGTGTGTTTACTTTCATTTGTAACTCTAAAACATCTTAGAACAGATTACAAAGTCCACCTGGTTCATATGTCTATCATTGAATTCTTAACACACACTTTTTTTTTTATCCTGTGCTGTCAGCTGGCTTCCATAAAACACATGGTATTTGGATGCCATTGCTTCTTATGCCGAGTTCGGACTATGTGATTCTGGCCTGAATTTCCACTCGCCAAAGGTCCACCAAATTCCGGGGTGACAGGAGAGAGATGAGGTGGGCGCCCCATGAATGACCTGGGAATGATGAGAGGCAAGGATAGACAGTAGATTCGAGGGGAGAGCCAAGTGGTACTTGGATGTTACCACTCTGTCTGACCCTTTCCTCAATGCCCTACATGACCCCACCACACAGGAAGAGGACAGGATATTGGTCAGAGACTTAGGGCCTGAGTTAGGGTCAAACAGAGAATTGGGTTTAGTATTCTGAGACCTGGGACAGTACGACAAGGAAAAGTTGAACTGATTCAGAAAAAGGGCCCATCTGACTTGTCAGGTGTTGAGCTGTCTGGTGGAACCAATGTACTCCAGGTTGTTGTGGTCAGCCCAAACCAGGAATGGATCCTCCAGGGCCAACTTAATAGCCAGCAGCTCTCTGTTCCTCATGTAGTAATTTCTCTCACAGGCAAGCGCCTCCAGGAGAGGAAGGCGCAGGGATGGAACTTTTCCTCTTGAGACTGCTGAGAGAGGACTCCTCCGACGCCTACGTCTGAGGCATCAACCTCCGCGACAAACTGCTGATGAGGATCCGGCAGCGTGACGATAGGGGGCCGATGTGAAGCTCTCCTTCAACCTCCAGAAAGCCTGTTCGGGTTGGGGGGAACACAGAAACTTGACCTTGGAGGAGATTAGGGCATGCAGCATGGCGGAAACAGTGCTATAAATCCTGATAAAACATCTATAAAAGCTGGCAAGCCTGGGAAACGTTGCAACTGTTTCCTGTTAGCGGGCGTAGGCCACTCGGTGACAGCACTGACCTTCGCGGGATCCATCTGGATGTTGCCCACTGAGACGATAAACCCCAGGAATGCAACAGAGGGGACATGGAACTCGCATTTATCAGCCTTTACAAAGAGCTTGTTGCAGAGGAGGCACTTAGGGACCCCGCGGACATGCGGGACATGAGTCTCCTCACCAGGAGAGAAGATGAGGATGTCGTCCAGGTAGACAAACGTGAACAGGTCCAGCATGTCTCAAACAATGTCATTCAGCAGTGACTGAAAACAGCTGGAGCATTGGTGAGGCAAAAGGGCATTAGAAGATACTCGTAATGCCTACTAGGAGTGATGAAAACGGTCTTCCACTTGTCCCCCTCCCTTATCCTTACCAAATGGTAAGCATTTTTCAGATTGAGTTTAGTAAAGATCTTAGCACCTTGCAGTAACTCAAATGCAGAAGGGATAAGAGGGAGCGGGTACCTGTTCTTTATGGTAATATCATTCAGTCCTCGGTAGTCGATGCGGGGACGAAGAGTCTTGTCTTTCTGATCCACAAAGAAGAAGCCAGCCCCAGCAGGAGAGGAAGACAGACGGATAATTCCAGCAGCCAGTGTTGATTCGATATACTTCCTCATTATCTCCATCCCCGGGGCTGACAGAGAATAGAGGCGTCCCTTGCGGGGTAAAGTTCCTTGTAGCAAGTCAATCGCACAGTCATAGGGTCGAGGAAAGGGCAGAGAGGTAGCCTCCTTGAGGTCGAGGAAACAGGAATGGATTCCAGAGAGATCTGGAAAGTCAGAATCAGACAATGCAGGAGGACGTGGGGAGAGAGAAGGCTCTGGGACCTTGGGAAATTCCAAAGCCACTGGAGACTTGGGAAGCACAGGAGGCGGGTCTTGGAGTTGGAGATCCAGGGCAGGAGGGGACATTTCAGAGGGTGGAGGCGGCTCCAAAGTCAAAACCGGCAAGAAGCAGGATACGAGCATTCTTTTCCCCAACCCATTACTTCCCCTGTGGACCAGTGAATGCGAGGGTTATGTTTTGTTAGCCAGGGAAAGCCCAGCATGAGAGGATGTAAAACAGAGTTGAAAAGATGGAGCCTCAGGAACTCAATGTGATTACTGGTGATGACTAGTTCACTCAGTTGACTGCACTGAGTGACTCAGCACCACAGAAGTCCATCCAAGGCTTTAGCCTCCAAGGGTTTAGATAGGTGAATTAATTTGAGTTGGGATTGAGTCTCAGCCCCGGCTAACCTCTAATCGATGAAGCTCTCATCAGCTCTGGAGTCCGTTAACATTGGGTGAAGTAAAGTCTAAGACGAAGTGATAAGCGGTGCTTAAGTGAGGGATCGAGAGGAGAAAACAGAAGTTCGGCTTATGAGCCTTGTTTTTTATTGGGCATGTGGAGATTAAGTGACCCAGTAGATACATCTGCCCTGCCTCAGGCGGTGCTGTCGCTTCTCTGGAATTTGCCTGGCTCTCCTCAACATCATGGGCTCTTCTGACGCAGTAGGGGGAGATGGTGAGGCGGCCACTGGGCTGGGGCGAGTAGGAACAGCCCAGGAATAAGGAGAATTGGTTGTAGGCTGCCCCTTCTGGACTAGCGGGATAACGACATCCCTGGACCTCTCTCTTTCCTGGAGGTGGTTATCAATTTTAATGGCCATTGAGATCAGAGAGTCTAAGCTGGAAGGAAACTCTAGTGGCACTCACTTGTCCTTCATGGGGTCGGCTAACACATGGAGGAATGTGTTGTACAGGGAGTGAAAATTCCAGCTGCTGTCTGCTGCCAGGGTGCGGTACTTAGTGGCCTAGTAGTAGACTCAACGCTTACCCTGGCGCAGACCCATTAGAGGGTGTTGGAAAAGAGCTCCAACAGATAGTAGACAGGAGACCCCTGGACCACTTGGCTGTAGCCTAGGCTTTAGCCAGCAAGGTGGTAGATGTGGTGTGCTACCTTCGAGTGCTCCAATGGAAAAGCCTGGAGCTTGAAATGTAACCCACACTGGATCAGGAAGGATCGGCAGTCCCCGGAGTCCCCACAAAACTGGGCTGGTGATGTAACGATGGGTGCTGGGGTCAGAGCTGGAGCTGGAACTGGAACGAGGACCGGAACTGGAGCTGCCAGTGGGTTGTGGGCCGGATCGGACCTCCGGAACTGGGTGAGTAATTAACTTAAAAGGTTGGCTCGAGAGTTCTGTTGTTTAGTGCTGGTACGAAGGCCCTGTTCACGGGAGCCTAACATGACTCCCTGGACGGCGATTGCCTATCCTTGCACCGCAAGTTGGTTATCGGGCGTGTCGCCTACAGGATCAGAGTCGGCTGAGTCCATAGTCTTGCCCAGTTCGTACTGTAATGACTGGTGGAAAGACAGGCAAGAGGACTCAATAGCATGACTCGGAGACATGAACTTTGATAAAAGAAAACCGTCTTTGAACAGGATCGGTACAAAGGTAGACAGTCAGTGGAGCAAACAATCCGAAAGGGAATAGACAAGGCAAGGCGGTTTAGTACACAGACAGTCACTAGATGGGGAATAAGAATTCCAGGAGACTGGGAGATTAGTAAAAAGACGCTTGGAACATTGTACAAAGACTAACTGGCACAGAGAGAGGGGAGGGAAGGTCAACAAGGAACAGGGAAACTAATCAGGGCAGGGAAGACAATCACACAGGCGGGCAATCACACAACAAAACCAGGAAGTGTGGACACTAGGGAGCAGGGCTGGACATCACAGTACTGAGTAAAGGGTCTGAATACTTACTGATACTGTACTTTAATTTATAATACTGATATTTGAGTTTTTCATTTTAATTTGCAAAATTTTCTAAAAACCTGCTTTTGCTTTGTCATTGTGGGGTATTGTGTATCGATTGATGAGGGAAAAAAATATTTAATCCATTTTAAAATAAGGTCGTATCATCACAAAACATGGAAAAAGTGAAGGGATCTGTTTTGATTCACAGATGACAAACCAGATCATATGAGACAGGTGACTTCAGCTGATTGGAGGTAACTATGGTGATCCCAATGATAACACTGAGGCTAGAATGTTCCCACTCAGGGTTATCAGATGTATGATCAATAATTCAAAACAAAAACCAAATGTTCGATATTTTTGCCATTTTAATAAACCCACAATGAAACCTTGTTTGTGATTTGTTTGAGAGAATTTTTGTTTGTGAATTTGCTTCCCAGTGCAGGTTCAAGATCAGTGTATTCACCTATACCTTATATATCTACTGTGAACCCACCAATCAGTGTAATTAGTACACTCAAACACAGACCAAGAGTCAAGGCCACTTGTATATTTGCTGGTGAGCATCGGATTGGATAGCACAATGCCATGGAATAGTTCATATTGCAAATAGCATATACTGTATATTTGCAGTGTGAATACAGTCTTGTAATGTTGCTTATGATATAGTTTTGCCATTAAATGTAGTATCCTGGCCCCTTTTCCAGGTAGTTTCAGTATATACGATAGTTTTTTATAAAATACAATAAATTCAATGTCGCTGTATTATATTGCTATATTTTCCATTTGACAATATTTCCCCTGCACAGCCACTACCATACCTTGTACATGTCATAGTGCGCCATAGACTGATGTTAGTTCCTTGAACTAACAACGTATTTATCATATGATCGATGAAGTGTAATGTGCATAGATGTGTAGATATTGTGAGATTACTACCATTAATGCCATATTCTTTTCCTTTTCACATGCATCACGGTGTTCATTTTAGCAGACCTATTTTTGATACTTTCCTTACGAAACTTCAAACTTTCTTATTTTTGGATTCCAGCCTTGAAAGACTGTCTTGTCTTCAGGGCTGTTTTTTGCAATTGTCACTGTCTTTCAAGAATAAAAAAAGGACTCTAGTCTTGGTCCTTTTTTTGTTAAGGCAGCAGAATTTTTTACCTTATAAAGTATAATCATTATTAGAAAAACACCTAATTCTCATTGCATAGTCGTGTACAATAATAATCATATCTTCTTTCTGCAGCCCTATTTTGTGTGTGTGCGCGCGGGTGCGTGTGTGTGTGTCTCTGATTGGTTTCTGTTTTATAGACTGGCTAGAAGAGTGCTTGTCATCATTAGAAATAAATCTGCTTTATCTGACCTCAGCGTTAACTCCAGTAAAACACATTTTACTGCTGGGAAGGGAGAAGGGAGCAACACGGAAACACACATACACACAGGAGCACAAACGGATATCTACTGCCAGACGTGTAGCCATGAATATGGACAGGTGCATGTGTGTGTGCACATGGTGATTCTGTACAGGGTCAGCTGTTTCAGATGTCAACTGGTAGCCTGTGTGGCAGATTTACAAGGAGATAAAAGTAGACAGTTAACCGAAAAACAAAAATTAAAAAAAAATTGTGCTGGGGACTTGCACACCATTTCACATCCCCACATCCAAACTTTAACATTAACTCATTC
>NC_137199.1:1648455-1678455 GCF_960531495.2 Zeus faber | reverse complement strand
TATCTCTTGTTGGTTTCTGGAAAGATATCTTTAACACACTCTCAGAAATAAGTGGCAAACAGATCAGACCAGACCCTTTTATTGCGTTATTTGGGGTCTCCTCACCCACATTACAACTGACCAAAATGAATAAGGATGTAATTGCCTTTGTGACTTTGTTGGCGAGACGATTAATGTTGATAAATCCTCTTCACCCAATTCTCGTGCTCTTTGGATTAAAGCCATTTCAAATTGCATGAAGTTAAAAGAAATTAAACACACACTTAATGAGTCTATGAACAAATTCTGTGCGATGTGGGCCCCCTTCTTTTCTTATGTTAAGTGACTAAATTTCGCTGCACTGACAGAGAGATGTATATTTCTATTTTTATATGTATATATATATATATATATATATATATATATATATATATATATATATATATATATATATATATATATATATATATATATATATATATATATATATACATATCCTTGGATGGATGTGGGGACATGACACATTCTGGTGTTGTGTAAGAGGCCTGACATGGGTATACACGGCATCTAGGACATTAAGGATGACTGTATTGTCTGATCTAGTTTATCTATAAATTACTGTATCAAAACATATTTTGTTTACCTTTTTTTTTTCCATTTTATTATTATAATATTTATTTATATTTCTGTCTTGATTTTTTTAATTTCTTTTTTGTGATTACCCTGTTCCGTCGCATCGTTATTGTTGATGTGTTGTTTTATATTTCTACTACAGAAAATGATCTACAAGTGCAATTACTGTATAAATGTTGGTCATGTTGAAAATCCATTAAAACAAAGTTAAACAAAACAAAAGAAAACAATAAAACCAACATGGCGTTTGTTTCACCTTGGTACACTGCTGTATACAACAATGAAATGTCTTTTGAGCTGCTTAAAGTAGTTTGTAACCCTTTGTTCTGGTTCTGTTGGGGAGAAGAGTTTAAGAATTGTTTCATGGGCACTTTCTGAAAGGAAGCTGTTTTATTTATTTATTTATCTTCAGCAGCAAACAATAAATGGATGTTGGATGTCCTGAATCCAGACTGAGATTCTGGTCACGTCTTTCCTTCCACATCATTAAAAAAAAGGAATACACAACGCAGATTCTACGCCCTGGTCTTATGAGCACTGAATGCGCGTAAGGTACATAGTAGTGACTACAGTGTACCACACGCGGATTCAGCGCATTCAGCTGGCAGTAAGAGTGCTCGAATGGGAAATAAATATTGTGCTCCTTTGTGATAATTTGGTGTGTGAAAAAGAAAAAAAATACATTATATCTCACCCTTTCTATTTTACATTAAGTTAATTGTCTTTGAGAGTATATTGTCATGTATAATCTCTCTCTTATACCTCTTTGCCACTGTACCAAAAACCCGGTAACACCCGATACAATCTGACATATGACATTAGTGGGAAAGGTTTCACACAGGTTTCAGTCCTGGGACAAATGTCATCGTTTTTTATGAGCTCTGACTCTGTTCGGCTCTGATGGAGACATGACACCTGTGTAGACACACTAATTTTCGCCACTTCAGGTTGAAGTTCCGGATGTAAGCGCATAAATACAAAGGAATATCCAGGTATCATTCGATCATTTGAGTGTTAGGATCTTTGCAGCCACCCCGAGTTAGGCTTTTGTGAACTCCCAACAGCTGTATTTGACATTCTAATGCATAACTTCAGTGAGCTTACCACACCGACTGCTTACCTACTGAGCTCCAGCCTCCCAATGAAAGACTTTTACAGCACTGTCCCGAGGGCTGGTGAGGACATGATGGATTACTGGATCTGCCTAACGAGGCTGTTGATGTCACCGATGAGTGCCTCTGTAGAAGAGTTAAGGCCGTTGAGGACCCCAGTACCAAGGTGGTCATGATGTTCATTTCTCACTGCTCTTACCCCAGTCTCGCCATGTTTGTTGTTTAAATGTTTAATAAACCCTGAACTGTGGACTGCAGCGGAGGTTCAGGAGAGGCTTGATAGTCACATGACGAATCTGAGAATAGATTTTAGCTCATGCCCAGCATGGAGTGAATGTGTCATGTACAGCCAGAGCCCTATAGCTGTGTCCTCTCCTCATCCCCAGCATAGTGAACCACATCAGGCCCCCTTCAGTGAAATAACAACCACTGGCATATCCTGTCTACTATTACTCCTGTCTCTGCCCATTATCAGCCTCAGTCAACCCACATGATAATGAACCAGCCCCAGTCCCCTGAGTTGTCAAAGTGGTTGTGCCCTGAGCCACCAAGTAAAATAGGCACTGTGAGACTGAGGCAGGTGATCACTCTCTTTCCTCAGCAGGAATATGTGGTTTGGGGGACGTTATGCAGCAATGCTCCTGTGTCGCTAGGGAGCACTGTGATTGTGGAGCACACCTCAGCATGGTCAACCCCAAAGAATATATGGGTGGGGTGTCTCGTGTGGGGAAATTGTTGGGTTCCTGTCTAGTCCTGAACCCCACATAAAGCCCTGTGATGCTCTGCCACAATGTCAAGCATGTCTCTCCCTGTCTGGCAGTGGAGAATCTGCCCTTCACCTAAAGTCTGTGCGAGACGTGGTTTGACATCTCTGGTTCTCTAGCTCCTCTGAAATCCAATCCTGGCTCTGTGCAGCTCCTGAAGGACCATGGGTTAGCAGGCATAGACATTGATGGCTGTGAAGTGTCTACAAATTGCAGAAAGGGGCTGGCTGGTTATTTAGATTTCAGGATGTCTTTTCCAAGGACAAGTTAGACTGTGGGGAGGCAAAGGACTTTGTCCACCATATCCACCTTTCTTACAACCATCCCTTCTGACTGCCCTACCATACAGTCTCTCCTGCTCATTAACACCAACTGGGGGAAGTACTGTCTGAGATGAAGATGAAAGGCATCATCAGCAAGTCTCTGAGTGAGTGTGCCAGTCCACAAGTCATGGTGTGGAAGAAAAACATAGACCTGAGAATCTGACACCCAGCCACTGCCCCATTAGTCTGACTGCCTTGCCTCCCTTGGAGGAAACGTCCTCTTCTGTACCTTGGACCTGACATCAGGGTTCTACAACGTCCATCTCCATGAGTCTGGGAGGAGATTCACAGCCTTTACGACACCCCTGGGCATGTATTAATACAATATGCTCTCCAAGGCCTGTGCAACAGTCCTTCATGTGGATGATGCTTAGCATCTTCGGTGACCTGAACTTCTCCAGCCTCCTTTCCTGCCTGGATGAGATCTTTCCTTGGCATGGTCCTATACTACCAACATTTCATTCCTTGATTTTCCTCCATCACAAAGCCCCTTTTTGCCTTGACAGCGGACCAGAAACACAAGGGAAGAGACACTGGTGGTAGGAGGAGAGCTGGTGCCCTCCGTGAGCTGAATCCGCAGGACTGGACTCCTGTCTGTGAGACGGCGTTTGGCGATTTTAAGAGTGTGCTCAAGACAAGAAAAGGGTCAAGGGTCTGCCTCTCTCCATCGTGACCAGGTTCTTGTTGTAAACAAGGGTGGCAGAGGAAAGTGTAAGCTTGCTGACAAATGGGAGCCAGTTGTTCACACAGTTGTGGCCTCCAAGCCTTCTCTCCACAAATCCTGCTCCAGGTCAACTTTCTCCCCTTTAATGAGTGTCTGGATACCCTGGGCATGAACAGTGTAACTGATGGCTGCCCCATGTCAAACTTACCTGAGTCTGAGTACTGAGTCAGCAGTTGAGACAGACTATGGTGCAGTTGAACCCTTTATGGCTGATTCAGAGGCCAGAGAAGGTAATGATGACTGTACAGCCTTGTGGGTCCAAGAACAGTCCTCAGTCAGGGATGAGGATTTCACTGGCAGTCATGACCTAACTACTCAGATGATCTTTCCTGCATTGGATGGGCTTGCTGGGCTGGTTCTGGTACCCCTTGTCATCCACCTCTTCTGAGCCCGATATATCTCCTGTAATTGATACTCAACCTCATAGTTCTCAAACAAGTGATCACCGCACTTCAAGGTTTTGGAGGTTTATCAAGCCAGTCTTCAGGTGAATAGAGTCCATGGCACAACTAGAAACAGTTCTGGGTGTTCATCCAAAATCCACTGTCATCCATGTTTGGGTATTACCCATGGCAAGTGACTTTTCTTGACAGCTTTGGCTGAATTTCTATTGTGTGTCGGTATATTGTGCAATGGAACTGTCATGTAAATAGCAATGCATAGGTTACGGTGTTTTAGTGCAACAGAGAACATTACCTTTTGATAAGCTAGCACGCACCTGATCGTCATGTAACCCTACTAATGCCCCCCTCCCTGTGTGCTTTGTATAGGAGTTGGAGAATTGTTTTATGTTATGTTTGAAGATTGAAGATTTTTTTTTATCTACAGGTATGTCTTTTATTTCTATGAATTTGAATGTTTTTGTGATTAAGTTGTATGTACATAATGTACAAATTAACTTGGCATTCGTTCCACTTTGGTACATTCCTGTACACAAAAAAAAAAGTAGTTTGTAAGCCCCTTTGCTATGGTTCTCTTGGGAAGAGGAGTTGGAGAATTGTTTTATGGGCAATTTCTGAAAGGAAGCTTTTTTCAGATGTATCTTCAGTGGCAAACAATAAATGGACGTTGGATGAGAATGAGATCCTGGGTCACGTCTTCCCTTCCACATCATTGATAAAAAGGAATACACAACGCGGATCACACACGCAATCTTAAAGTGTCAAACAAAATGTAATACACTTCTTTGTGTCCTCTGTTCTCCAACCATCTTACTTAGTTGGAGAACAGGATCTCCACCCCTCTCCACATGACAAATAAATGCCTGAGCTGAAAATATTTCTAGCTAAGTTTCAAACCAAGGAATTAAAGGGTCTATCCATCCATCCATTTTCAGGCCGCTGATCAGGTCTGGGTTACGTAGGCAGCATGCTTAACAGAGTGGCCCAGGTGTCGTTTTCCCAAGAAACTTCCTCCAGTGTTTCCTGGGGCATTCCGAGGCTGCCCATGCCAGCTGGGATATATAATCCTTCCTGTGGCTCCTGTGTTGTGTTGTGGTTAATTATTAACCCCTCACATGACAAGAAACGGATTACACCCCACAAGACTGTGATTGGTTCCCTGCACTGAAAGGGGCAAGGAAGAACCCCCTAGTAACAAGACAATGATTGGTTCTCGGCGCTAAAAGGGGCAGGACAGATAATAGGAGAAGAGAACTTCTTGGGTATATAAGGAAGTCCGAAAGATCAGTTTGTTAGTAGGTTTTCCGGAGCCCACTCAAAGTTCATTGCTGTACTTGACACTCAGATACACAATAAACGTTTTTGCACCACACTTTGCTCGGGTCCAGTATTTTTTCATCCAAGTTTTTAGGCCAGAGCAGATAGAAACGTCGTTCAAAGATCCAGACCTAAGCCAGTGAAAAGTCTGGATCTTTGAACGACGTTTCTATCTTTTTTTTGTCACGACAGTTGGACCTGGAATCACAGTTGGCTGTTTCTGGTGCACCTACAAAGGGAGGAGCCCAGGGGGCCCAAAGCACCTCAACTGGCTCATCTCAGTGCAGAGGAGTTCTACTCTGAGGTCCTCCCGGATGAGCTCCTCAAACTATCTCTAACCCCTGTTCACACATGTGGCGACAAAAGAAACAAAAGGCAGTTGCTCTATGCCAGCAAGCAACAAGAAGCGGCATTGACATCAGTTACAAAAACGACAGTGGGAGGGTGAGCGTAGTGTCAAAAAGTAGCACTTGCTTCAACTTTATGCAAATAAGACATGACGTGGCGAAGCGACACACTGAGGGAACCAATCAGACTGTCAGACAGAATATAAGACAGAATATTATCAGACTATCGGCTGGATCCTCCTTTCCAGTACCCTGACATAGGCTTTTCCAGGGATGAGAGGTGTGATCCCTCGATAGTTGAAACACACATCCCAGTGCCCATTTTTAAAAACGGGGACCACCGCCCCTGTCTGCCAATCCCCTGTTACCGACATCCATGCAACATTGAAAAGTCGTGTCTGCCATGACAGCCCCACAACATTCAGGACCTTTCTATGGGTTGGTCTTGTCCATTCCCGGTACTCTGCCACTGTGCAGCTTCCTAACTACCTCAGTGACTCCTACCAAGGATTCTGATCCCTGGATTTAGGAGTTCCTCAAAGTTTTCCTTCCACATCTTGATGATATCCTCAGTTAGGTCAGCACTTCCTCACCCTTGCTGGTAACAGCTTGGGCAGTGTCCTGCTTTCCCCTCCTGAGCCGTCTAATAGTTTGCCAGAAACAATGAGGCCAGCCAAAAGTCCTTCTCCACAGTCTCTCTGAACTCCTCCCACACCGAGCTTTCACTTCTGCAACTACTGCAACCCCTTGCTAACCAACCCCGGAAGTCATTGACTTGCCGGCATAACAGGCACCAACCACCTTCTGGCCAGAGCTCTTAGCAACTGCTACCACAATGGTGGCTTTGAACAGGGTCCATTGGGACTCCTTGTCCTCACCCTCTCTTGGGATGTGGCAGAAGCTCCTCTGGAGGGGCTACTGAAGTCACTCAGGACCGGGTCCTCTACCAGTAGTTCCAGGCAAACGCTCACTATCTGTTTGGGCTTTCCAGATTTCTCTGATAGTCTTTCCCACCATCTGAACCAGCTCACCATCAGGTGGTGATCGGTAGACAACTCTGTTCCTCTCTTCATGTGAGCGCCAGAACATCTGGCCTATACAACTACAAAGGTAGCAGTTCTTATTTTGATCACGGGATGGCAGCACTCAATCTTGATGAGCAAGACTCGCTTGCAGAAGTTGCTCATTTGGAATGAAGCTGTGCACACGAAATGGGATTTTGCTGGTGGAAACTGCACACGTGGGATGCGGACGGACACTTTCAGCACAAGGATGTGCACATTTATAATGTACATGGTAAACAAAAACATGCGTCATGTGAATTCACACACAGAATGGCTATTTCTTCATTGTATTTGTTGTGGTTGAATTCATTTTTCACAGTTTCAGTTTCCAAAGTGAAAAATAAATCTATTAAGAATGGATTCACTTTATTCTATACATTTTCATATTCAAACCAAAAAAATGAATTTGTTAAAAGACAGATTTTTTTCAGTTTGATAAAGAAAATGAAATGCAATAAATTGATATATTGATACAGTGATACATACTGTATGTGCACAACTTTGTGCCGAACCCGTGCATTGTGCATGTGCAAGTTCCGCGAGCTAAATCCCACTGTGCAAGGCCAGCTTCATTCCAAATGAGCAATTTCTGCACGTGCAGAACTGAATTTGGCGAGATATGAATTACATTCAGATGTAGCACAATTTATTTTTCTAGTACTAATAAGACATGGATAACTGTCAGTTGGCCCGAGTATCACAGAATAATCTTTTGAGTGTCACTGTGTTGGTAATTTAATCCTGTTCACTTGATACATTTCTTAAATGCCTATAGTAGGGAATGCTGATGTATTTGCTGGTGAATCTGCATGTTTCATTTAAACAGATAAATACATTTTTAAAGCATTATACAGTAGTAGCCTGTTGATTTAATTGTTTACAACCCAACAAGACAAAGTTATATTTGTCATTATCAATACATTTTAGACTTAAACCTAAATTGGCTTCAGCATTTGATAAGTCTAAAATGTTTCTTGGGTTTCATATTTCCCTATCTGGCCCTCAGTGGAAAATGTTTAGACACCCCTGAGGTACACTTATGAGCCTCCTCGTGATCGGAATTTTATTTTTTTATGGACATCCATGACTATCACTAAAGTCCAACAACAAACCACTACTCAGGTTCAGATTGGGCAGGTCATGTCTCCCAATCATTCCCTCCATGTTTCTTCATCATTGCCCACGTGGCTGTTTAAGTCCCCCTGTAGAACTATGGAGTCGTCCCCCCACCCCTACCGACTGCAAGATGGAGGTGTACTCTAAACTGCTGTTGGGTGTGTGTGTATGCACACACAAAAGTCAGAGCACTCCTACTTGCGAACTAAAGTTGCATTAAGGTCACCTTCTTGTTCAGCTGGGACAAACTCCAACTGGCTGGTGAGTATCCCCAACTCCACCCGATGCCTCTCCCCCTGTGTGACTCTGCGGTGGGAGAGAGTGCAATCCCTCATCAAGATTGGTAGGTTGGTACCAGAGCTGATGCTGTGCGTAGAGATGAGTCAGACGATGTCCAGCCGGTACCTCTCAACCTCCTGCACAAGCTCCGGCTCCTTCCCCTCCAGAGAGGTGACATTCCACATGTTGAACACCAGTTTCCACTGGTCGGGTCCAGCACACCTAGGCCCACTCTGACTCTGCCTGCTGCCCACTGGGCACTGAACCGGACCCTGATGATTTGCCTTGCAGGTGGTGAGCCCACATGGCAGGAGTTAAAGGTTAGTTACCTATTTTTCAACCAAGGCCACAGTTATAAATTTTGGTTTCCATCATTTACAACTGTTCATTAAAGGGGGGGTTTATTAAACAGGTATCGCTGGTTGTTGATAAACTATAGATAGACAGCCTGTTATTCCGCGACTCCTCCACTGCACCCTGGTTATTCTGATTATTCTGATATGCGAGATGTTTAAATTCGCACCCTATCTATGTAAAGATTGTAAATATTGCTCACTCCCATCATCTCACCTTCCTAATCCCTCTCTCCCTACTTCTCTCATCACTCTCACCCTCTATCCACCTCTCATTATATGTATGTCTGACTCCGCACTGTTGTATGTTTATATTTGTCTATTTGTCATTTGTTTGTGTAGATATGTATCCCTACAAACTTCTTGCAATACTAAGACAGTAAAAAGGAATGTAAAGAAGAAAAACTCAGAAATATCTATGTGAAAACTTGGGCACGGTAGTATAGCTATTGCCTTGAATGCACTGTGCTGCTGCATTGGAAAACTACAAATCCACATCCATCACCGCCAAAATAACCTCAATGAACCTCAACCAGCACCCAGGTGGTGCAGATTGGTCTGACTTGGGGCAGGGAGCTTTCTTTTTGTTTGTCTGTCTTGCAGAGGGGATCTGTGCACGGGCTCATCAGCCAACCAGGAGCAAGCTTGCCATTCCTCCTGCGTCCAAAATCATCATTATCATCATCATCATTATTCGTTATTATTTATACTTGTGGCCACGAGCCGTTCTGTTGAACGCTTTTATAAAAACTCTCGCCATGTTGGCCATCCACAGCAAGTAAGACTCCGTCTCCTTCCTTAAACCCCTACCTGTGGGCAGAGACCCAGCCCTGGAGCCGATCTGCTGGCTGCGGAAGTGCCTCGCGGACCTGGAAGAGAAGCAGGACTTCCTTCACTGTCAGCCGCAGTGCGTCCTCACCAGTGTGAGCTCCCGGGAGCACGCTGCAGCCGACTGCTGGCCCGTCTGGCCAGAGGACCAGACCTGCGTTCGACCCCAGGACCCAAGCGGGATTCGCTGGATCCCCACCCCATCCTGCCGCCCCTGAGACGCCCCTTTTCTTCCCCACACGTTCCCCCTCCCCCCGGCCCAGGGGAGGACAGATGTCTACCAGCCAGGTCCTGTGGTGGCGTGGTACGCTATCTCCCCTTCACATGCTGTCCCCTCTCTGTCCCCTGTCAGCTCCCAGTGCGGTGCTGCTACGTGAAATCAGGGAGCTGCGCAGACGTCTGGGCAAGGGAGCGGACACTGCAGGCGACCCAGCCCTACCGCCGGAACTGCCCCCAGATGGAACTCAGCCAGATGGTCCAGGTTGCTGGCCCACCGGACCCCTTCCCCGGTTGACCCGGGGCTTTGGTGGAGGCGTCACAGGTGGAAGTTCCCTGTGTGCATGGGGATGTTCACATGTGGTCCAGCTTGAAATTAATTTCAAGGGGAAAATTACACTGTAACACTCAGAAGAGGAGATAACCCGAAGAGGAGATAACCCAATTGTTGGTGCCGAAGAGCCACCGGGAAATGCTCTTCCAGACCATAATCCGATGGCCAGTCACCTCGGTCATGATAAAACACAATAGCAGATAATGGCCCACTTCTATGCCAGTTAGTCAACCCTCTGGCTATGCTAAGAGCGCCATTGAGGCAACCCGGTACCCTGAGGCGGTGCCATTGTGCAGTATAATGGACAAAAGTGTGGCGCAGGCACTGTTTCAGGTCATCTCCCGAGTCGGGATTCCAAAGGGAAAGGTAAGACCTTCATGTCACATACACTTTGGAAACTTTAGAAATTACTGGGTGTCCTTTCAATTCGGATCAGCGTTTACCATCCCCAGACCGATTGTCTGGTGCTTTAATAAAACGCTGAAAAACATGATTCGGAAGTTCGTTCACGACGATAGCCTTAATTGGGACAGGTGGTTGGACCTCCTGTTGTCTGGCAGGAGACCCCAGGGGGTGCTAGATATAATTAAAGAAAACTGGCAGGAAGGTCCTAGCACCAGTAAGAACGAAATACAGTATATCATAAACCTGAGAACAAAGTTGCACGCGCTGATTCGGCTATTATCACAGGAGTATTTCCTCCAGGCTCAGGAACATCAGCACCTCAACGGGGGGGCGCGACTCAGACAATTTGCACCGGGAGACGGTGCAGGTGGAGAAGGTGTTAGTGCTGATCCAATAACCCAATGCAGATGGTCGATGAACTTCTCAACCGGTTAGGTACGGCTCGGAGGTACGGTATCTCGGGGGACCACTTGGGTAAAGCCCTGGTCCGACCACAGCTTGATAAAACCACTGTGATCGCAAACACACCGAGACCCAAGACCAAGAAGGAGGTGAAGCAGTTCTTGGGGCTGGCCGGCTACTATTGGAAGTTTGGAGGTTTGGTTGGGCAGTGGGGGTATTTGGCGGACCAACAGGCGTAGTCAAGCCCCGGCTGCAGACGGCAGCACGGCTTCCTTTCCTGTGGTCGCCAAGCTGCCTCGAATCGGCCAAATCAGCGCCCTTGGTCCGACTCAGGGCAGGGAGCCTTCTTAATGCTTGTCTGTCTTGCAGAGGGGATCAGGGACCAGGAGCAAGCTCGGAACGCCATTCCTCCTGCGCCGAAATCATCATCATCATCATTATCATCATCATCATCATCATCATCATTATTATTAATTATTATCTATACTTGTGGCCAGCAAACTGTTCTGTTGAACACTTTAATAAAACTCTCGCCATGTCGGCAAACCACAGCCAGAAAGACTCTGTCTCCCTCCCTGAACCCCTACCTGTGGGCAGAAACTGCCACAATAATGATTCTCTAGAATTGACCATTTTTTAACAAGTAACTCTGTAATATCCAAAATCACTAATCCTGAAATCCACCCTATTGTAATCTCCAATCACGAGCCGATTAATTTCAACCTCATGAATGAAACCAACCCCAATCCTCCTGGCAGGTGACAATTTAACACCTCATTTGACAGATAAAGAATTTAACCATTTATTTTCCAGAGAATGGACTTCTTTCATTGAACTGAATGACTCTCCAGAAATATCACCATCCCGGTAGAAAAGAAAAAGGAAGATTCTTGTCCTAAAAGAATGGACAAGAATGCCAAAATTAATTAGAACAACGATTAAAAGACTGCACTGCCAACAAGCCCACTGACCCACTGAACAAATCCGAAATGAGATATGGACAATTACATCTTAACTTGATAATATCATCCATAAAAAGACACAATTCCTTATGCAGCAAACAAGAGTAAATCATTTTGAATTAAGTGACAAAACAAGTACATTTTTTGAAGATCAAATGAAATGTGATAAAAAAAAACATTATTTCAGCCATCAAAGATCCACAGGGTAGGATAACACACAAATCCCCACTATTCATCAGAATGGTTAAGGAAATTAACTCAACCTCCATCATACCTCTGCACATGAATACTGCTCTCATTTCGGTTTTTCTTAAACCCAATAAGGACCCAACCCTCACCTCCAGTTATAGACACATAAGCCTAATTAATTGCAATTTAAATATTATTAATAAAACACTTACCAACAGAATTGAAAATGTAATTAAATGTATTATTCACGCAGACCAAACAGGCTTTGTCAAGGGCAGACACTTACCCAGCATTTTGCGCAGTATATTTAGTCTGATTAGCATATCTCAAAGGAACAACTTAAATACTGTTATTGCTTCTTTAGATGCCAAAATAACATTTGACACCGTTAATTGGACATAACTCTTTTCCACCCTCAACAAATTTGGCTTTGGAGAGTACCTCATTCAATGAGTCAGAATTCTGTACAACTCACCATCAGCTTCTGTAAGTAATATCAGTAATATCATTGGCATACAGGAAACTGTTCAAAAAATCAGTTTGTATGCAGACGATATTTTGTTGTATTTACGGAACCCAATAGCATCCCTAACGGAGTATTCAATCTGATATCTACATTTTCAGCCATCTCAGACTATCACAAACTGAACTCAAACCACTGTCTTACCACTCAATGGGGAAGACTGGAATGCTGTAACCCAGAAACTTCTCTTAAGCATCACAACGGGCAGCATTGGATACCTTGGTATTGATATCTCCACCAATCAGTGGGATTTGTTTACCCTTAACTTTATTCCATTGCCAAAATCCATTGAAAGAGACCTCTCTCGATGGAACAACCTACCCATCTCACTAATTGATAGGAAAGCAGCAGTGAAAACGAATATATGTGAATATACTACCAAAAATAAACTATATATTTGCAATGACTCCAGTCCGACCAACAGTAAATTGGTTTAATACTCTAGACTCAATAATCAATAAATTATATTGGAAATCCAAGAACCATCAATATCTGACCTCCCATTCCTTACTGAATCAATAAGAAATCATAATTGCTTTAAAAGCCCATTCATTCCAACAACTCTGTCAGCCTGGTGAAGCCTGTCAGCCTGGTCATTCAAAAACTGAGTGGTTACACTCTATCTCCAATGAAATTCATTCCACACAACTGACACAACCCAGATATTTTGGTTCAAAACAGACCAATAATTTTCAGGTCTTGGAAAAGACAACAAATTACTCATCTGGAACACATTTCTGAATACAATTTGCTTATATCCTTCCCAACTTTAACCCAAAGGTATAATATCAGTGGCCACAGTTTCCTGAAATTCCTTCAACTACAACAGTCTCAAAAAGTCAAAATCAAATTAACAAACAACATTGCACAATGACCTCTGATGATTGAACATCTTACTCATATAGGTAATTTAAAAAATCCCTTTTCCAGAATATACAAACTTTTCACTTTATCTTTACCTAGCATGGAATGGGACAGAGACCTTGCTGTTTATACCCATATCAACCTGTGGAAGCTTATTTCCAACAAAACCTTTTCTGTGATCCATTATTCCAAGATGAAACTCACCCAATATAAGATTTTTCACAGAGCTCATATCACCCAACACAAAATGTGATTCCTGGATAAAGAAGTTTGTTCTTATTGTTCCCTTAATACCAGAGATGACTACTTTCACCATGTGGCACGGTGGCACAGTGCATTGCAATGCTGCCTCACAGCAAGAAGGTCCTGGTTTCAATTCCCACCTGGGGTACTGTTGGCACTGTGCTCCGGTGGGTTATCTCCCAATTAGGGGCCTTTCTATGTGGAGTTTGAATGTTCTCCCCGTGCTCACATGGGGTTTCCTCCATGTAACATCAGTAAGGACCCCCACCAAAAAAAACATGCACACACCCTTGTCTGACCAGCAATAAACATGTTGAACCAGGTCCCCCGGCGCGTCATTGAATGCTGCCCGCTGCTCCTGGCTTCCCGGAGGAAGGACAAGCCAGGATGGGTCAAATGCAGAGGAGCAGTTTCACCGGCCACCATCCAAAGTGTGTGTGTGCATGTGTTGTGTGACGAATAAAGATTCTCTTTCTCAAGCCACCTGGCTCTGCCCATCTATCCAAACATTCTGCACCAATATCACCAAGAAGCTATCAACCCTTCTAGGTCACAGCATTCCAGTCTCTCCATCTGTATGTCTCCTCAGTTGACCCACCACCAACACATTTTGATTGCCAAGAAAATAATATTACTCAATTGGAAAAACAGAGATAATCTCATCACATCCCAATGGTTACATTTATTAATATAATACATCTAAATGGAAAAACTATTGGCAATATCCAAAAACGATGTTGATTTATTGAATGAAATATGGGCTACTTTTATCCCTGACATAACTCCATCAACTTGAGTCTTCCTAAGTCAGGGCAATGTCGTGGTGTTTTGGTGCATCTGGGAGTCCCTCAGGGGTATGTGTATGTGTGCGTATGTGTATGTGTGCGCCCAGTCCCTCTCGCGCTCCGGGACCTGGTTAAGCTCCTTGGGGACGGGTGTAGGTGTTTCTCCGTGGACTTCTGGCTTCTTTTGGGGGGCTGGGGGGTCTTTTGTGGCTGCAGGGCAGGTTGCTCAGGGCTTTCCTGGAGCCGTGGGGTGTCTGTACGGCTGCGGGTCTCAGGGATGGTTTCGGGGCATTTTCCGCTGCTTGGAGGCGCAATGATATAACACCGACCTTATACTCCAGAACCAATTGGGACAAGCCCGTACACTCACCAGTGGACACTTCACATGCACACACACACACACACACACACACACACACACACACACACACACACACACACACACACACACACACACACACACACACACACACACATACAGGCGGTCTCAACTCTGTTTATTCGATACTTGTTGTTTGTTTCAATGTTTATGTTTATCCATGTACATGTTGTTGATTGGTTCTGTGTTAATTTCTTTCACCTGTGGTGATTCTCCCCCTCTTGGAGTAGTGATTAGTAGTTGATAGACCAAAACATGGTAAGATAGTTCTCCAAAGAGGGGAATTGGTTTATAAATAAATAAATAAATAAATTCTAATGAAGAAAGAAACAGTCTTTATTCGTCACGCAACACACCGCAACACATGCTTGCACACACACGCACATGCTTTGATGGTGGCCGGTAAAATGGATCCTCTGCTTTTGACCCATCCCGGCTTGTCCTTCCTCCGGGGGCATAGCCAGGAGCAGTGGGCAGCATACGTGGACCAGGTGATAAGTGTCCATGGCTGGTCAGACGATGATGGGTGCATGTTTTTGGTGGGGGTCCTTACTGACGTGAGGTGGAGGAAACCCCATGTGAGCACGGGGAGAACATGCAAACTCCACACAGAAGGGCTCCTATTTGGGAGATAACCTGCCCAGAGCACGGTGCCAACAGCGCCCAACAGCGCCTATATTGTAAGCTTACCATTTTTGAAAAGGAGATTTAAGGAGGCTTAAATGTTTGCCTTTAAGCACGGTGGGAAGCTGCATTAGTGCGGCAAGTTTCTCAATAGTAAACCATTCAGTGAGATTGTGCTGAGGTGTTAAGAACAGTTTTAATATTATTATATTATATAAAAACCAACATTTTAATGAAAAATAGCAAAGCTATGCTCTAAGAGGAAGCTGGAAAAGAGGGATGTTTGGAGAAAGGAGGCCTCTACGACCATGTACCTGATTCATGGATACATCAGGGGCTTTAGACAGTCCTGTAGATAGGCTAAATAAACACCCCAAACCAACAACCATTTTCATTTCAGCCATGGTGCACCAACTGCAATAACCATGGACACTTCTTAGGCACAGGCCAAAAAATAAAGAAACTCACTAGTAAGAATTTGCATGTTACATTTCTTCCTCACATAGCCTTCCCCAAACAAATAGAACTAAAACATATCCTTATGTTCCACTCACCTGCCAAAATTGCTGTGTACTTAGACCAACCTAACTGACTCCTGTAGAGTTATTTTGACATCATTCTCCATATTCTTATTGTGTATCAATTTTCATTGATACTTGTTGTGCTCCATAACAAAGATGATGGATCCAAAAGATTAATAATACTCCATACTGCCATGAATCTCCTCAATTTCTGCAATAAACCAGACCATAACAATTTGCGCTTACGATAAACCATTGTTTATCGTAAGCGCAACTTTGTTGTCCAACTCCTGCTTGGAACACAATGGCAGCTGTCAGACAAACCAGAACAAGCAGCAATTCACAATGGAGAAATTTACAAGCTGATCAAGGTGTGTTATGTGTCCACATCCACATTCACAAACTGGTGAATATAGTCACCACTACAAAATTCTTCGATATCCAATCGGAACTGAAGTCCATCGAGAGCTTGATAAGCAAGCTCCTTCCATGGCTTGAGCAATTTACAGTAGTTCTCGGCTTGCCATTTTTTAACTGGTCGGCTATGTCACTAATGCCTTCCCAGTGCTCAAGTTGGGCGACACCAATGTTGTTGAACCTGTTGAGTCCCCTGCCAAGCCTTCAACAGCACTGATCTAGGGGAACTGAATGTCCCCATGGAAGATGAAGAGGCACTCACACTCTCAAACTTCTTTGCTCCAATGTCAGACCAAACAGTAGTGGGGCCTCATGCCAGCTGCGTCCAGGTCCCTACCCCAGCACCACTGACAACCACCCTGTCGAGTGTCAAACTTCCCTGTGCGGTGGCCCCCTCGACTACCAGTCACCAGTCTCCCACATGCTTCCAACAAGCTTCCACTACACAAGCCTCCACTGACTTGACTTGTGGTGCACTCACTGACCTTGGCGTGTACAACAGAAGATGGACCTATCCATAGATCCTATTGGTAGCCGATTCCACCATATGCTCAGCGCAGATATCCAGGTGCATCACATTTTGACTTTCTGATGCTAGATATTGCTGAGACAACTCCAGCTTTTATCGACCTTCATCCTACTGCTCATACCAATTTTATTGACGTTGGTACAAGCGACCCCTTTGAGAAAGGATATGAGAGATTCAGCAGAATATTAAGTGTTGACTGGAGGCTGTAATGTAAAACTGTTGTGTTGCCACTGGTCATAGTTTCACCAGTTAATTTGATACTTTTCGGGAGAAGGAAGGGCCTTTTTGAGAGACATAATTCTCAAGGAAGCAACCAGCAGCGGTCTCGAGCTGGAAATTGCCTAGTACCAGGGGTAAGCCACCAAGAATTGCCCCCGGTAATGAGACCCTAGTGCTTATTGTGTTAATTTTATGTGTTGGGTTAGAATTGTGGGCTATGGGGCATGAGTTGCATATCCAACCCAAGGTACAGACTAGACATGGTCAGGCTCACCTCTATGCACAACATTGGCCCTGGTACCAATCTCCTGGATCGGGTTGGACTATCTCCTACTCCAGAGTCATAAAGGGGGAGAGGCAACGGGCAGGGGTCAGGATAATCACCAGCCAACTGAGTTGAAGTTTGTCCTGGTGAACGAGAGAATTGTCTCAAACCGGCTTTGCGTCACAGTGAGGAGTACTCTGATTGTTGTATGCATATAAAGAAGAGCAGAGCTGTCTACTGATGACCATCTGGTGGTGAGCCGAATCAGACCTGGGAAGCCCAAACGGGGAGGGAGGGTTTGTTGGGGGCGACTTGTAAATGGCCGTGTTCGGAGTGATTTCAACTTCCACTTCCAGATGAGCTTCGGCATATCTGACAACGTGGAGCTGAGCTGAGGAGCTGTGGCCAGAAGGTGCTCAGTGCATCAGGTGAACACCAGTGGTCAGAGAGGTGGTCAAGCGAAGGAAAGGAGTCATTCGAGGCTTGGTTCAGGGGACTCCGGATTTGGCAGACAGGTACGGCAGGCCAGGAGGACTGCAGCTGCAGTGGTTGAGGAAGCGAAATCCGGGGTGGAGGAGGAGTTTCGAAAGACCACGGAGAACGACTTTCAGCTGGCCTCAAAGAGGTTCTGGCAAACTGTCAGGGTGGGAATGTACTAATCATGACTGAGGATATCGTCAGGAGGTGGAAGTCCTAAATCTGATAGGGCCACCATGAAGCAGGCATGGATAGAGTGTTGTGGGGGGGGGTCAGAACCCATCTCCTTGGTGTCACTGAGGGAGTTAGTGGCTCTCAGCTCTCAGCTGCCATGGGAATGCTATGGAAACCCTCTGGAAATACTGGGGCACCTGGGCCACTATGCTAAACCCATTGTTCCACGACCCTGATAATCGGCACAATAATGGATGGAAGGATAATTTAAACTTTATTTCCAATTGAAGAAGGAAAGAATTTGCACTATTTGTCTTTTAGCACACACACTGTTAAAATGTGATGAAAATGGAATCCACGTATCATCTTTCTTCTAACCATCTTGATGTGGTCACTCTCAGTCCCTGAGCCAGTCCCAAATTCTAAGTTTAACGTCCAAAGTTTTCAAAATAATATTGATGGATGGTCAGAGAGAGCTGCTCAAGGATAATACTCGCTTCAACTCTTGAAAACCTTTTTTTGTGTGAGGCACACACTTGCTTCATAAAAACAGGCAATGAGGATCATGGGTAATGTAGTGGTTGCAGAACTGAAAAAAAAACCCAAATACATCAAAAATAGGATAGTCTGTGATTCTGTGTTACATAATAAAACAAAAAAAGTTGGTTGCATGCACACACGCACACACACACACACACACACACATACACACAAACACGCACGCATGCACACACGCACGCACGCACACAAACACACACACACACACACACACACACACACACACACGCACACAGTAACTCCTATGGACACAGTGACCGTCCTATCATCTTCTCTTCTCTCCAATGGGCAGCACACTTTAGAAAATTAAGTTTGAGTGGGCTGGATGAGACATCTAATTCATCACACACAACTCTGTCAAGCACAAAACTTTGGCAGAGAGAGAGCGAGTGAGAGAGAGAGAGAGAGAGAGAAAGGGAGAGGTTTTGTGTGTGTTTGTGTGTGTGCATGTACCGTTTCTATTTTACAAGGGATTTGATAAATGTTTCCATTTGGTCATGAGCCCTAGGCGACTCATCAGACTCTCTCTCAGGCTGTTTTTGATGGATGGGGAGAACACATCTCCTAACATCATAGATGAGACTAAACACCGCTGCTGGTGCTGTCTCATCAGACTGTCACTTACACTTGTCCCACTATTAGCACATCAGCAGTATAACCTGGAACACTCTCCAAAAGGCAATTGTGGTATAGCAGCCGATAATATTCAATATTATTCCATTTGAGTCCTTTTCCTTGAAATTCTTCTGTGACCTTGAAGAGAGAGAACTAGTTTGCACACATCAACGAATCATCATTGAAAAACATCAAATTATTGTTTATTTTAAACATAATTTTGGTGAACAGAATTCAGTTTTGAATTAAATAGCTAAGGCACTGCCCAAAAATCTTAGAAAAAGTTTTCACACAATATTTTCAATATCTAAAATATTATGTCTATGTCTCGTAAATCCTGCCAGTGTTATTAAATACAGTTTCATCCAATTTTGTCTCTCCAATACACGGAACAAGACTTGTTTCCGACCATGGGCGCATTTGCAGTGCGGATGGTGCTTATTTGTGCCACTCTGATTGACTGCTACAGGGGAAAGCCATGGGTGCAGTTTATTGCCCCCAGAGCTGCTTGGCTAGATTCACCCATGAGCCAAATGTGAACGGACCACAGCAAAATGAAGAAGAAGAAGTGGTGTAATTCAATGGTGGATATAACTGTGAACCAATTTTGTAGTTTAAACAAAATCAAAGTAAAAACACTGGGGACATATCTTCCAAATGATTTCCAGTTTACCTGGACAAATGACAAATTGTATGTTTTGTATTTTAAGAATTGTCTTTTCTGTTTCCCATGTTCACAAAACACTGCATGTCACTGCAATGATGCTCAACTGCCACATCTCTGCATTTTATATTATTTTATATTATATTACACCTTGTTCGGCATCTGGTCTAATTAGCAAAAAATGTTTTTTGTGATAATGAAATTGTGTCAATTGGCACATGACGGTGTGCTGTAAAACTCAGTGTCATGCATCATTGCATCCCGCTTCCTGCGTGTTCCACCTAGGCTCAACCCCTCGCTTAAACCAAACTGAGTATACAAGAGAAATGCGTCTGATACTGTTTTTACAAAATTAACAGGAATACCCGGACAATTTCCATTATTTTCAAATGCATCGCACAGCGGGCGCGGAGCTGTCCATGGTCCTACGAGGTTCAATTTCATTTTTGGTTCAATGCCAATATTGACCAATTAATCGCTATTCCCTATAACTTTTAATTGTTTTTATCTTTTGAGTTTAATAGGAATCAAACCATTAATGTTAGTAGTGCCTTTTTTGTTCAATAAATTGTGTGAAAGTGTTGAGTTGCTTTTGGAGTGCGATTTGAAAACCACCGCCCCATTCAGGCAACGCTACCTTCGGATGCGGTGAGAGTAATTTTAATTAGAATAGTAAATATAGCTGCAGGCAGCAATACACAGGGTCCATTATGGACACCAATTACACATTTTCGAGTTCCCATGGAATGTAGCAGCAGTTTGTGCTGTCGCTCGTCTTTACATCAGCATTACGTCTAAAACGAGTTCCAATTTTCTGAGTTTGAACGCAGCATTGGCTGACATAATGACACGGTGATGCAAGTTTTCTGAGTCCCGGTGACATGCAGAATTACTACCACAAGTTGATATACTTTCCTATGTTATTACTTTATTCTAAAAATTAGAAGGTGGCTGTCTACCTGTGGTGCACATAGTCCTGCCTCACTCCGTGTGGTTCCCAACAACAAGGTTCCATTCAAATGGAACAGTGGGGTCCCCACAGAGACATTTCATCAACTTTTGAAACTTTTGTGACTAAAATAAAACAGACACGATTTGGACCCATTGCTCTGGAGCTACAAGCAAACTCCATGTGTGAGAACACAAACACGGAATTAAATTCTCACTGTTTTCGACTCCTACAGTTTGTATGTTACGACTGGCTTGAATGCTGCAAAATAGGAAGGAGGCATAGGCACCAGGTTAAATGCGAACAGAATGTGTTTATTTTTACAAAAAGCGCAAAAGAGATACAATTTCAAGCGAATTGCCATGCCAACATCAAGCAGGTAAGGCGATACACACACACACACACACACACACACACACACACACACACACACACACACACATTCACACACACACACACACACACGCACTCACACACACAAACACACACACACGTGCAGTTTGCAACCACTAAAGAGTGATGGAATCTACATCCTCAACCTACAGCCATAACCTGCACATTTATAACAAATTGGATGATGATGTCACAAAGTGTCTTACTCCACAAACTCACTTCTCTCCACCAACCGACCGAAAGTTTTTGAACCTTGGCGTGTGTGCGATGCACAAACTTTCTGCTACTTACGGTCATATTTTAATGGGTTTTTCCCAAATTCCTGCTCTGTATGATGATCGATATGGATGAAACTTGAACCGCGAGATTTCTGAGATGTTACGTTTCTAACGAGACCTCAACTGGGTCCGAAGCTTGAGCTGTTGTCCTGTTCCAGACACTTTTAGCCCGAAAAGTGCCAAGGAGAATACTGATAATAAAAATCCATAGGGGATGGAACCTTATGGAATAATGTAAAAATATTATTAACAGATCACTGGAAAGTCTCGCCGTGACACCCCTTATGAATGCGCTTACATTGCAGTGGCTCTCTGCAGAAGATGGGGCAGCGAAGCCATTTTTAGATATTGTGGTCTCGCAGTTACCACCAGCTCTCTGCAGACGCTAATAATTTCACTCTAACTGAATGTGGCTATTAGGGCCGGTGTTTGTGAATTGGAAGTTTTTTGCAAAAAGGCTCATTTGCATAGAAAGAGACTAATTTTGAACCAAATGTATGTACAATACCTCATTTAAATACATGCAAATAGCACAAGACGCTATTTGTGTTGCAGCGCTGTTAGTGGTGCATTTCACCGTTTGTGGGTGTTTTGCAAATTTGACGCTCGCTTTTTCTGTTATTTCCACAGGTTAAGCAGCTGCAAAAGCTGCAATCCTGTTGTGAATTCGCCCCTCAGTCTCTCTTTCACACTCGGTGCTTACTAATTTGGAACAATTTTCAATTGCTTCTTGGGCGGAAATTCAACACACGCCATAGCATTGCCCCTGAAACGGGGTGAAAATTAACATTCCTACCGGGGTGTCATGTTTCTATCAGATCCTGCTGGAGCCGGTAAATACCCGTGACTATTACAGGGTCGTTTGTCCTGGGACTGAAACCCGAGTGTAACCTTTACCACTAATGACAAATGCCAGATGTTAGCAGGTGTTGTACCAGGTTTTTGGTACAGTGGGAAAGTGGTATGCCACAGACAATCTCCGGTTGTGTGAAAGGGCAACTCCAGACAATGTCCGGACCTGATTATTCGGACATTGTCCAGAGTTCATGTGTGACAGCAGCTTATGATTTCCATGGACAGCCTGTATCTACTTTTTTAATAGTGGTAGCTCCTTGTTAAAATAAAAAAGAAACCGTACAACAAAATAGCCAATGCAAAATGACCAGAGGTCGGAACTGTGACTTTAAAATTTTGGCAAAAAATATCAAAAGTGAGATACCTCTTTTCTCACAGGAGTTGAGAAACTGTGGGCTAGCTAGCTAACTACTGAGCTCCTGCGTTTTTGGCATCAACATGCCAAGAAGACAATAGACTAATTTTGTGGTGTTTATCTTGAAACCAGATCTCCTGGTCAACAAGGGCTCTGCGACCTTGTCCTGGTCCCTTCCTCTCACACCTCCGCCCCCCCTTTACCTCTCTCCGCTTTACCCTAGTGTGACAAAAATTGTCTGAGCAGCTTAAAAGAGACATCTCAGAATCTGAATAAGAATCTGTTTATTCTGCCAAGTACATTTTCATGAGGAATTTGTCGTGGATTGGTGCATTACTGTACAGACAATTATTATTAAAAAAAGCTTAAAAAAAATCCAAATAGCCAAATGGACAAAAACAGTCAAATAAATAAAAGATACCCGAATAAATTTAAAAATAAAGAATATGAAAAAATGTCATTCATTTTTGCCCTCTGTGAATTCAAGTGTAAAAAAGAGAAGAAACTCCTTCTTTGGTTATACCTAAAAATTTGAATAAAAATAAATACAAAAATTTGGGATTTTTGACGATGTTGACTGTGACTATGTTGTTTTTAGACTGTTGATTGATTGATTTCTTATTATTGTTGATCCACGCTTATGGTGAAGACATGGCACGCACGCACGCACGCACGCACGCACGCACGCACGCACGCACGCACGCACGCACGCACGCACGCACGCACGCACGCACGCACGCTTCCGGTGCTTCCCACCATTTGTGTTCGTTGCCACCAGAACAAACAGAATGCAAAATGCAGTTCTCCAGTTTCCCAGATTCTTAGCTCAGGGGTTGCATGTGCAGTTAATTTAGAGACCTAATAACAATTTGGGTCATTGTTCATGTGTACGGGTATTAATTTCTCTCTAGAATATAAGAAATAGATAAATGTTGCAGAAATGCGACATGGGTGAGGGTTAGGCACTGGGGGAAAAAAGTGAAAGAGGTGAGGTGCAGAGGTGCAGGCTACAGTAGCAAGCACTCCCAAAAAGCCACGGCAGTTTTTTCCCAGACAGGGCATTCAAGAGTTATTCGAGAAGTCATAAAAATATAACTATTTTGTGCTTATTTAACAAAATGAGACAATGATCTACCATGATCTAATGTGTCCTTAGCCACGTCCATTTTAGCGATTGCTAACCCAGCCTTGCCTGTAGAAGAACACTGTTGCCTTAGCATTGTCTTGTCAGCTTAGTCTCGAAGTGGCAATTTGTGCAAGGACACTATTGATTTTAATTAGTGTCTGCCCACAGGGAGCAGACTGATGATTGCGAGGAAAAAGAATGTCCTCAAAAAGATGATAAAAATCTCACACACACACACACACACACACACACACACACACACACACACACACACACACACACACACACACACACACACACACACACACACACACACACACACACACACACACACACACACACACACACACACACAGTCACACTGACTTGCTCAGTCAAACACAGACAGAGCGACAAACATGCAAACATACAGATACATACATGCATGTATCCCAATTTATTCCCTCTAATCAATGTATGAAGGCCTGTAGGTGTCAAGCAAGTAAATCTGGGGATCTTTTCATTGGTATAGTGGCAAATATACTCCTAGAAAACAAAAGCTACTCAAGTACATCTCAATTTTGTTTGGGCTTGTGTTAATCATATCAGGATACATTTCAGAACTGATAAATATTTAACCAAAATGGCCAATGAGTATGATCAAAATTAAGAGATAACTTAATTTTGAATTGAATTCTGAGGAAACCAAAAAATTTAAATGGGAAATGATCTTTTGATATGAGTGTGATTCACTAATACAGTCTAGAGCGGCCTCAAGAAATACCAAATGCCAAAATGGACTCTAAAAGCCCAGAATTGGTTGAAACAAAGTAATCCAAATTATTTTAAGGGTTATGAATAGTTTTTATTTTGTTTAATCCTGGTTTGATCTTGATTTTTAAAGTAGTGTTAAGATGATGATGTTCCTCTCAGTAAAACTACAAATCCACCCCCCCCCCGCCACACACACCCCCACTGCCTGCCATCCATTCACCCCCCTCTTGAACCTTCCTGCTCCTTACCTCCATCTCGTCTTCTCCTGTTTCCATCTCTGCTCCGCCGTGATTTGCTCTGCCATAGCCTTCGGCATCAGGCCCACCCACCACCGTTATTTTTCACGCTAACCAGTAGCGAAAAGTCTGAATGGTCACACTCTTTTTCTAATATCCTTCTCCAATCAGAAGCGGTGAAAAGGGATTGGATAGTTGTCGCACCACAATTACTTTAAAATGTCAATTTCATGGAGGCGATGTTGGAGGGATTAGCAGGGAATGTAGTCAGGAAAATCCTAGCGTATACTTGCAAACACACAAATGGACATATAAAAAAACATACACTAGACACTCAGACAGTCATGCCGGCGCAACCACAAACACAGCTCAAAACACACAAATATATGTACACACAAACAGCTTGATCCAGGAACATCAAGAGCCATGATGAACACACACACACACACACACACACACACACACACACACACACACACACACACACACACACACACACACACACACACACACACACACACACACATGCGCGCACACGCTTCATTGTGTGAATGTTAATCTATGGCCTGAGGTAGGGTGAGAGTGAAGGTGACTGAATGTTGTCCACACTAATGGAAAGCTAGCCAACCTTAACCCCATTGGACTCAGTATATTATAGAATAACGTCCACACCATAAAATTACAGCTAAAATATATACACAATATATTCTGCCCCTGTGCCATCATGTAGTTAAATAAGCAGTGGTCGCTAACGGTAAAGTTAGATAGCGTTTCCTAGATGGAATGTGTCCATTCTTCAAGTGAATTAGAACAAATGTGTAAATGTTTTCTTTTTCAGCTAAACACACACCTTGACACACACACTCTAATGAGTGTAACAGGGAGCAAAGTTCAAGGGAGTTAGGTGGCCTCCACCACACCCGCTGACCATTCTTTTGTTACAGCTACAATACTGTCACTCTGACACACTAATTCCCCTTCCCCTCCGCTCTTATGCACACACACACGCACGCACACACGCACACAATCACTCTTTAACATGGTCCACCAGGCATGACCCTCAGCTGCAAGGCTTTGTTCTGAGTGATTGACTGACTGACACGGTATGTGTATGTGTATGTGTGTGTGTGTGTGTGTGTGTGTGTGTGTGTGTGTGTGTGTGTGTGTGTGTGTGTGTGTGTGTGTAGGGATCCGTATGTGTGGTCTAGAGTCCCACACACAAACAGACATACATCACAGACCACTAGACCACTGTGATCTTACAATGCATTATGGGGCATTTCCTCAATACACATGATAGCCAGCTTTATTTTTTCACACACACACACACACACACACACAGACACACACACACACACACACACACACACACACACACACACACACACACACACACACACACACACACACACACACACACACACATATCTTTACAAAGAAAATAATGTTTTTTTTCATCAAAAGTGGGAAAACAGGACATTACCTGGGAATGGCTCTTAATTTCATCCTGTGTGAAGACTCAAATTCAAGGTAAAACCTTTAAGGCATTGGTGAAGAATAGATTGTGAAACACTTGTTTAAAACCCATTTTTCTGTGCCCCAATGAATCTGGGGCCTATGCCTCTGTGCCAGTTATGGCCACCCATGGCAGATTGGACTCACGTGAGGGGGCAGACAGATAACAATTCAAAAGACCCTATGGAAAGATTGGAGATGGATGGGAGAACCTTGTGCGGATTAGGGAAACAGGGGCCCCACTCCTGGAGCAAATGTCCACGAGTGGGGCTCACAGGTGAGCGCCTGGTGATCAGGTAACCCAAGTACATACCGTAGCTTGGTCAGAATCATCAGAGTTTGATGCACTTCCTAAAGGGTGGCAGGGAGAGGAACAGTGGGCCTAGCCTAAGAGGTGTTGACTGAATATTGTCACGCTTACCTCAACACCCAGCATCAAGTGGGGGGCAATTTTCAGAGAAATTGCAGATTTCCCCTTGTGTTACGACTTATAAGGGTATATAAAAACTTGACTCTCTCCTACTCCAGAGGCTCACAGGTCGAGGGGTGGGCGTGGGGATACTCCCCAGCCTCAGGCTAGATGAGTTCAGTTGGAGTTTGTCCCAGTGAATGAGATGGTTACTTCAATGACACTTTGGGTTGTAGGGAGGATTCCTCTGACCAACACTAGTACACGCAATAGTGGTGCTTAAAAACATTCTGCCAGGAGGACTGGGGGACTTCAACACCCGTGTGGGCAATGATAGAGAGGGGCATAATTCGGCCTGGCCGATATGAACTTGAGCGGTGCTTTGTTGTTGGACTGGTCATGGACTGTCCATAATCAAACATCAAATTTGAACATGCTCATGAGTGTACTTGGTACCAGATCACCTTGGGCCCAAAGTCCATGATTGACTTTGTAGTTGTCCCATTGGACCTGCGACCATATGTTCTGGACACTTGGGCAAAGAGAGGAGTACAGCTGTCTATAGATTGCCACCTGGTTAGTGAGTTGCATCGGAAGGTAGTGAGGGTTTCCTGGGAATAGCTGGTAGAGGACCCAGTCTAGAGCAATTTCCCATCCCTTCTTCTGCCTGTGCCCGCTTCTGCCATATCCTGAAGGATGTTGAGAGAAGGATGTCCTGATCAAAGCTGCCATTGCGGAAGCAGCTGCTAGGAGCTGTGGACAGAAGGTGGTGGTGTTATGGTGAAAACCCAAGGACGTGCTGGTGAACACTAGCATTGAGGGTGGCTATCAAGCTAAAAAAAAAAAAAAAAGCCCTTCGAGCCTTGGTTAGCACGGAGGACAGATTTAGCAGACAGGCAATTGTGAAAGCCAAAGTTTGTGTTAGAGGAGTTCGGAGGAACCATGGAGAATGACTTTTGACTGGTCTCGAGGAGGTTCTGGCAAGCCACCCAATAGTTCAGAATTGGAAAACAGGGCACCACCCAGCCTATTATCAGCAATGGTGGGTCTTGACCAAATTTATTGGCAGGTTGAAGGAACACTTTGAGGAACTCAAAGTGGATCAGAATCCAGAAACAGAATTGTTTTTATTTTCACCAGGGACATTTACATATACAAGGAATTTCTTCTGGTGAGGTTTGGTGCACCTGGCTGAAGACACAGAGGTTGTCTAGATCTGCTTAGAAATCCTTATGTCCCTGGAATTTATGGGCTGTCATGCTTTTTGGATGTCGGAAACAATACCAGGGGATTGGCAGGTGGTCCTCATTTTGAAAAAGGGGGACCGGCAGGTGTAGCCCAACTACAGTATCAATGGATCACACTGCTCAGCCTTTCTAAGAAAGCCTATGCAAGAGAACTAAAATTAAGGTTTTGGCTGTGAGTCAATCCTCAGATACGGTGTAGATTCTATACTGGCTGTGAAAAAATGGACCAACTCTTTACACTCTCAAAGCTCTGAATTTGATGGTTAATCTTCATTCCAACCCTCACCTATGGTCATGAGCTTTTGATGGTGACCGATAGAATAAGGTCTTGGATTACTGTGGACAAAGTTATGTTCCTCGGTAAGGGTGCTGGGCTCAGCCCTAGAGGTAGGGTGAGGAAGAAAGCTATCTAGGAGGACCTCAGAGTAGAATCGCTGCTCCTCTGCATTGAAAGAAAGTTCAGGTTGTTTCTGGCAACTGGTAAGGATGCCAGTTGCCGGTCACCCCCTTTTTGAGGTGTACCGGGTACAGCCAACTGGAAGGTGGCCCAGGGCAGACCCAGGACCTGCTGTAGGAAGTTGGTGGGGAAAAGGATGTCACAATGTTGCTGTTGTCTCTGCTGCCTCTGTGACCTGTACCTGGATAAGAATGGATGGATAGAAAAAATATGAGCTCTGTGGTAAGGATCAAAGTTCATTCTTTCTATCATTTTCATCAGCATATCCCATAGGGAGTTTTTCATACCCTAAAGATATTCTTACGATGGAATTCACAATGGAGCAACAGCTTAGTGGTGCCAAGGAAATACGAGGTACTCTCCTTAAGCGTACGTGATGTTTGACTATGTGTGTGCAGAAGATATTTTACATCCCATCCTGTACATTTTTTTATGATAGTCAAGAGTTAGTTTTGAGCCCAACAGTATGGCCACACAAATCAAAGTGTTGAGTGCATACATGATTGTTTTGAACAACAATTTCACTCAGGCAGATGAACTAATAGAGATCCCCATGACCTAAAATGGGAAATTAAATAACATTTACAGCAAAAAATTAGTTCAGTTATTTTTTTAATGTACAAGTTATATTCTAATGTTGTCTTGCATGTTTATTTTTCGCTCCAAATGAATTGGCCACATTTTTCATCAAGTCCGTGGAAACTGCTTCCTGTACAGTGCGGGCTAATGGCAGAACTTGGCTGTGAAAGTGGGAACCTTAATCAGGTTCAAATCTAACCTACAGCCATCCAAGAGCCTGACATCTAGAACATACTGGTTCAGCACAGTTTAGCTAACCTCAGTCAGCCACCTTGTTGTACTCCTATCACTCAGTATGTGTGTGTGTGTGTGTGTGTGTGTGTGTGTGTGTGTGTGTGTGTGTGCGTGCCTCCGTGAGTGCCTGCGTGTGTGTGTGTGTGTGTGTGTGTGTGTGTTTGTATTACACACATATGAGACCAAAGCATACTCCTGATAACCTGATGTTATTGATGCCAGAGACCACAAAGCCACTGCTATCTACAGTACATGTACTGCATAACACACACGCACACATGCACACGCACGCACAGGCCTCACACACACACACACACACACACACGCACGCACACACACACACACACACACACACACACACACACACACACACACACACACATGCATACACACTGCTGGAAAAACATGGTCAGATCTGAAATATTTTGATCCAACAGCCTTTTCAATTTCTTTCTGTCTCCTCCTCTCCTCTCTTCTCCTCCCCCATCTTCCCTTTCCTTCCTCTGCTGTTCCATCCACATACACATATTTACACCTCCCTTAATCCCTGCCAGCTCTTCACCTCAATCTCCATTCGTCCATCCGTTTGTGGCAGGGGTCTTTCAACCAGCTCTCCTTGATCTGCCTCTCCTCTTTTCTCCTTTCTTGTTTCATACTCATGCCCACCACACGCCACCACCCACTCCACGCTTATGCTTCCTCTCCATGCTGCCCATTTATCTATATCTGCTCTTCTGTTAACCAGTTCTTATCAGAAGTGGGGCTCGCTCTCTAGCCTAAATGCACTGCTCCACTTTTTAATTTTCTTGAGATTAATGTTCTCCTCTCTTAATGCCTTCAGCCTTTAGGTATCTTGGTTTCTGATGTCCATCACAGTGTGTGCGCACATGCACACACACGCATGCACGCACGTATACATGTGCACACACACACACACGCACACACACACACAGACACACACACACACACACACACACAAACCCTACACAGGTAGCAAGTAATTTCCTGT
>NC_137199.1:1565955-1643455 GCF_960531495.2 Zeus faber | reverse complement strand
TTTCTTTTTAATCATTTGTTACCGTGCGTTTATTTGAGTGTTGATTTGATTGTAAAATCCTAACTCACATTAAATGGAAATGTTGGACTTCTGCTGACTGTATACTTAACAATGATGTATTCCCCCTGTACAAGCGACCACGCCTCCTTCCACATAAAGAATAATAAATGCAGAACCGTAAATGCTTGCGTACTTTGACACAAGTTTGTGTTATTCTCATAAAAAACCTGCTCTAACTGTGTACTTGGTTTTAGCCCCCTTTGAACATAATCGCTGAAATTAAATGTATTTGGTAATTAATACAGAAACAATTGAAATAATAATGCTCGTTTGCAGGAAGAAATGTTATGTTTTTGTTTATATTGACAGGTTTTTCAGGTAATATATTGAGCCCTAATATGTTCCTCCAGTTAATAGTCTAATCAAGTTTGGGCTGCAGACTGTCCAGGTAATAGCCCTATGCCTGCCACATATATTCACAGATAATTAAAGACAGGAGTGGTGGGCCGTATATCCATCCTTGACCTGATAAGAGTCCAGTAGGGAAATTATATTCCCCTTTTTATTGAAACATTGTGATTTATAGATGGTGTGTGTGTGTGTGTGTGTGTGTGTGTGTGTGTGTGTGTGTGTGTGTGTGTGTGTGTGTGTGTGTGTGTGTGTGTGTGTGTGTGTGTGTGTGTGTGTGTGTGTGTGTGTAATGTGAAACGGAGCCTCGCTGTGAGCTGGAGGCTAATTTAATCCAGTCCCTTTGACAGACAGCTATCTGGCTGTGATTGTAATTCCCTGGTTCTATTGAATCTCACTGAAACCATTTTAAATTGTATGACATGGAATAAATGTGATAAATGGGGAAATTCATTGAAACTTAGACCAGCAAATCTCTACATAATTTTCTCAGCTATGCGTGAGAACATTATGTATTAACTTCTTCTCATAATAATAATAATAATAATAATAATAATAATAATAATAATAATAATAATAATAATAATAATAATAATTACCATTATAAGCAAGTGTAGTATAATTATTAGCAGTAATATTGGTATTGTGTTACAATGGTAAAAGTCATTATTATTTTATTGTTATTATTTTTACTATGAACAAAAACATACCACTGCCCTGAAATTTTAGTTATATTATGTAGTTAAGTGCAAATATTACGATAAAGCAAAACAATAAACTATTACTACTACTATTGCTACTACTACTACTACTACTACTTCTACTACTACTACTACTAATAATAATAATAATATATAAATATAATATAATATAATATATAACAATTATTATAATTATCATTGCAATACCAATAATGTGTATAAGGAAGAAAATTGAGCAATTGAGGATAATCTATCAAAGTACAGAGGTGCTACTAGATTATACAGTTCCTTACTCTCTCTCTCTCTCTCTCTCTCTCTCTCCCCCTCCCTCACCCACACACATACACACACACACACACACACACACACACACACACACACGCACACACACACACACACACACACACACACACACACACACACACACACACACAGGCGCGTACACACACATATACAGAGAGAGCTAGCAGGTTCGGGAGACAATCTGTGCAAACATATCTGAATCGCATTAATGGTGTGTGTGTGCGTGCATGCGTGCGTGCGTGTGTATGCCGATCCACTCATTTGACATCTGGGTCAAACAACTTGACCTTTCAATTTCTAAGCCTCACCCTTTCACACTCACCCTCAGAGGGGGAGAGCCACAAAAATATGAAAATACGAGAGAATGTAAGAAAGAGAGAGAGATGGGGGGGTGTTCTGGACAAAGGGATTAAAGGGAAAGAGTGAAACAAGTGACAGACAAGGAAAGAAAGTAAGGGAGTAGTTCAGTCTTCTTACTTTGGGAAAAAGAAAAATCTGGATTTAGATTTATACACTGTATTTCAAAATCAAGCCAAAGCAAAATGAACCTTAAAAAAGGCTAATTTCCCATAACTAAAAACACTCTTCACTTGTTTCCCATACTTTGCAGAATTGTTTAAACTCTGTCGTCACAACTCAGTTAGCAACATGTGCAAAAAAAAACAAAAACACATTTTAACAATATACAAAATAAGCATTTTGTATATGGGGTGGGCAGAGAGGGCAACCAAAATTTGAGCTACTAAGTGATAGTGGATGGACATACACATTTATACATGTGTAGTTTATTGTAATTTTTCAATTTTCAGTGTCAAACATATGCCTGTCATCTCTTGATATTATGATATTATGTGGAATTATGTACAGATTTTCATTTTTTTACACAAATAATATAAAACCTTGAGTTTCTCAATATATTTGATATATTTGATCTCCTTGATCTCCATGTATGGGAAATATATTTCTGTTTCAAAAGGTATTCCTCTACTTTTTTCTCTTTTTCCTTTATTTTTCCCCCTCTGCGTCTCGTTTCCCCCGCTCCCTCTCCTCTCACTCCCACTCCTCACCCCCACCAACCTTGTCTCTCTCTCTCGGTGTCGGTAGCCTATTTAAATGCTCCATTGGAGAAGGATTAAGGTTTATGCAAGGTCAGTGTGGGATGTGATAATTATAATTACAGCCTTTTTTTTTTGTTCGCCTGGCCAATGACGGTCATTTGTTATTCTCAGCTCACTGGCTTCAAGAGCCCAAGCGGCCCCTCTCCCCCACCCTCAGGGGACAGCCGGGAGCGTGGAGTCAGTGGGAGGTGTTGACAAGGGGGCGGTGTGGCTAGGGGGGGGGTTACTGGGCTACTGAGTGGACTATTTGGGGGTGGGGGGCTGGTGGCAGTTTGGGGGGTGCTGGTAGTTGAGCTTGTGGCTCTCCTTTTTTTCAGCATCGTGGTTGGTAGGACTGGTGTCTGAAAGTGAAGCCATACAAGAAGTAGATCTTGACATGGCCCTCTGCTGGCTGTTTGCAGAACAAATTGGAAATTTGGGGCTTTTTACAATAGGGCCAGAGAGCATTTAGCATCTGAGTGCTAAGTGCAAAGACAATCAAAGTCTTCTCTTTCCATATTTATGCAAGCAGTTTATTATTCTGCAAATGTGCTGGTTGGAAAGGGAGATGGAAATGTAATTTACGCTTTTCATTTTAAAATACATTTTTTGACAACCATCAGAAATGTAGGTGATGAAACTTAAAGGTCTACAACAGAGTGTTTTCATTTTCCAATTTTGTGTTTTCTTGAATTGTGTGGGAGTCTCTGCCCACAGGTAGGTGTTTAGGGAGGGAGCCGAGTCTTTCTTGCTGTGGTGCGCAAACATGGCGAGTGTTTTTGTTGGACAGAGGAACAAAAAGGCTCGCTGGCCAGATGTATAAATAATAATTAATAATAATGATGAAGATGATGATGATGATTATGATAATGATAATCTCTGGGGCAGGAGGAATGCTGTTCTGCTCTGGCTCCTGGTCAGCCCTGATCCCTTCTGCAAGATGGTTCATCTTTCCCAGCAAGAATGCAAAGATGGAATTGAACGTCATTTTCGAGCAAACATTAAATCCGGATGTGCAAAAAAGAAAACGTTGAAGCTATGAATGGAAATCGGGGACTTGCAGTGTAATCTACCCAACACAGACAATCTTCTGGATTTTCACTTTAAAAATGTCTTTTAAATGTTCTTAAGGATTATTTCCACTTTTTTTCTTCTAATTTCAGTGTTTTCCTGATATGATTTTGTGCAGCTCACTTAGGATAGGTAAAGGATACATCTTTAGGCTTAAACTACAATATCTTAAAATGTTTTATGCAAGCTGTACCTGGTCCATACAACATCTCACTTACTGTTAAGACTGAATAGACAACACTATGTGCCCTTCGCCAATATATGTAGAAATTATGCAGTATATACTGTACTTTTATAGGTGGGGAGTGTATAGATGGCAATTGGTGTGATCTATTTTGATTGGGGGTTACACCCTATATGGAAAATACTGTAAATCTTAATTTCTATTATGCTGTTACACACAGATGTGGATGGACAATTTGGATGCATGCAAATGCACACGTACATACACGCTCACATGCACTCATAAAACACAAAGGCATTCACATGTATACCATCCACTGGAGCAGTTCTAGGTCAACAGAAGTTGAGCTTAAGTTGCTGAAATCTCAATTTAGTCAAATCTTAAGAAAGGGCAATTCATTCTAGAGAACTGCCCTTCAGTGGCAGTTTTCTTACATGAAGGTGATGACATTACATTTCAACATTTTATTCGCTTTTTTTTGTCTGGGGAATCAAAACTGTGATCCTGCCATTACAGTGTTTTTATGACCTTGAGGTGAGTGTGGTACATAAATCAGGACCAAACGGGGAACCTGGAAGTTAACCCAAACCTCATCACTCCTCCAGTCAGGCAGAATTCCATGCTATGTTTAGCTGGTCAGTACTGGTAGGGGATTGACTGGTGCACTCATCCAGCAAGGAAACCAAAGGGACCGTGGCACAGCCGCTGTGAGTGTAGGTATCATGGCAAAGGGTTCACAACATTTTCTTGCTTCTTGTTGACAGCATTTTCTTGTTGATTTCTCTCTCCAGCGAGAGAGAAAGAGAGAGAGCTTGTCTGTCCATCTGACCTTCTGTCTGTCTGCCTGCTTGTTTTTACTAGGTTAATTTACTCTACAATACCAGAAGTCAGAAAGAAAAGAAAGTCATTGGTCTTATTGTCATACTGTTCTTTTATGTCAGAAATCCATTGGGGACTTTGATTTAAGCAATCAAATATTATGACTGATATTAATTGAAGGTGGTCTGATGAACTCTTTAGTCTTTATAAGCAAGTAAAACTATTTCCCGTGCTTTAAAAAAATCTATAGCAATTATAAAGCAGCTTAATCTATTGATTGGTCATTCCTGAGGGTGTTGATTTTATATTAATGAACCACTGCTCTGATTGGCAGCTTTATCAGCGTGTTGGGCAGGAGAACAGAAAAAGTTGTCCTCCTCCCTGGCAGACATTCCCTGCATCCAAAATTGCACACTACACACTTCATTACCATCATCACATTTCATACTATTGTCCAGCGTACCTAGGCGTACCACTTCCTTTCAGCACTTTGAAGTTGATAACAAGACTGAATATGTACTTTTACTATTGTATTTTATTTTATTACCATTTATCATCTTGCCCTTGTAGTTACTTGATGAATTTGATGTGTTGATGAAGAAGGAGTGACTGCTGATGCTGACTTGAGTAAAATAATAGGTTTATTACAAAAGAACAGCATCAGACCAGACTTGCCATGGACGTCCAGAAGAGAACCGAGCTGGATGTATTCTCTGCCGGATGCAACTCGGGCGGGTTCTTTTATGCTTGTCCAAAGACAATGCTGACCATTTGGTTCGCCTACATAGGTCACAGGTCACATTCCACCTCCCTTAACACCGGGACCCCTGGTGATGTGCTCTCTCTCTCGGGACCCCTGGCACCGTCTGTTAGTAATTATCTTATACAACGGGGGCTGTCTTGGGACGCCACACATTCCAAGACACCTCATATTTCCCCCCTTCGAGGCTACACAAAGTCTCGACAGAGAGAAGAGTAATTGAACTTATGACGTTAATTGGCTTAATAGAAATCACATACTAACAAACAGACTGATTATAACATACCCTTTGAACATGCTTAGTCGTAGCAATACAATACATCTGTGGAATGTCCTTTCTTAGTTCTTTCATCAAACAATCAAGACAGGAAAATTCTCTCACGGTCCCTCTGCCCCAGGCCTATTGCACTCCAAATCAATTAACCGCAAAGAAGAAGGGTTTAGAAAACTGTACAGGATGTTACATGTAAATGTGCATGTAATGCATACATTCAGAACCTCAGAAATAAATCAAAAATTTTGTCCAAAGTCAGGCTGGTCGACCCATCGAACCTTCCAGTGAACCTTTCCCTGCCTATCATCAATGTCCCTCAAAACCAGCAAAAAAAGAAAACACCTGAGGTCCCAATATATTAATTTCACCCTGTTACAGAAAACTTCAAAGAGAACAATACTAAATCAAAGTAATATGTCTTGCTAAAAATATCTACTGTAGAGTACAGACTTTTCATCAATAATACAGGTTACATTGTAATAAACAAACTCCAATATTATAAAAACATGCATAACACATATGTTTGTATCTAACTGTTGCTTTTTAAAACCATCAACTTTTAATGATATTTCACTCGACACCCCTGATCATGATTCAGGGTTGGTCGTCCATTTTCATCCTCCATTCTTGAATGTCCATGTTTGAGGGTTCAAGTCCATTATGCTGTTAGGGTCTCTGGACACAGCCACCCTCAGAATGGTCCTGAAAGAAAAATTCACCAGCCAGTATCTTGCAAACACATCAAATACAGTATAATAATTTCGCTTTTGCAATACACTTTAACATTATTCCAATATATGATTAACATTTTCCGTTTCCCTCCTTTGTCCATGCATTTTCCCAGTCAAATATAGTATTGAGTCTATGACGGAATCAGATATTCAGAATGGATATTTCTACTAGCCTTAGCTCCTCCTTCATCACTATTTCCTCCTCATCTTCACTGACCTCATTACCACCCAATAGTGGCATCTGAACATTTTCTCCCGGCATTACAACTCCTACCCATCTCAATATCATGGCCTTAGCAAAGGTCAACAACACCGTACAAAAACAAAACATCACACACAGTGATAGAAGAGCAGGCCCCAGAACCTGAACTACTACAGCTCCAAGTGGTCCTAATTTATCTTGCAACCAAACACTGCTCTTCTGATGGCGCAAACGCATCCCTTATGCGTTTCAACGCATCTATGACATTAGTCATGTTATCGGCAACATCAGCGATCAACACATAACAGGCATCTCCGGTTAGATTTAAAGCCACGCAAAGGTCACCTTGTTTAATAATCAAGAGCCATGTGGTGTTTCAGCAACGTCAATCTATGTCTCCTGTGGGCGTTTGACAAATATTCAAAACCTCTCATGGTCTCATTTGCAAAACTTTGTAGGGTATATGTGATATTATCAATATGATCATCTAAGAATGTGACCCCATACCATGGAAACAATCATATAGCCCATTTTTCGCCTAAAGATATCCTCCAATGATAAGACTCCAAATTGTGAAACTGTGCCAAGTCACTTTTCTTCCTACTTTCAGCAGTCTTTGTAGAGTTACCTTCATCTGGCTCTTGTCCCTTCCGGATAACAAAAACATCATAAGAGAGTTTCAACTGTGCCATATAGCAACATCCAATCCACCCATACAGCAGAAATAAGTATGCTTTATCATCACATACCCACCAAATATCTTTAAATGTTTCTATAGTCACATTACCCAGTAAAGTTTGATTCTTTACTCTTTAAGTTTTACTCTGTTTACACTGCGGTGCATGAAAGGTCACTGTATACCGTATACTGTATACTGTCACCGTCCTTTGTCTATTTTTTCCAAATTGCATCATGTAACTTTCACATGCTGATATCCCCATAAACATACCATCTCCACCATGAGTATCATTTGAAAAAAAACAAGTTCTACGTTTCGCAGGTGTCACTTCCATAGCATCAGGTATTGCTGTTCTAATATCTTCATACTTCATACCGGCAGAGCCATCCATCTTTCGTTTGCTGCTTGTTGTTTGAATAGCAGCCATGATAACACATTACTTTAACATTCAGGTATCAAAGGTTCCAGTACCGTCTCTAGAATTGAACGCCATGTGCCTGGAGCTGGCACTCTCACCACACACGGACAATTTAAATTAGTAGTCATTCTAACGGAGTGAGTTATCTGTTGGAACCACAGATTTCTATTTGCCCACGGGTCTGCTATTTGCAGCACCCGGGAATCAAACCCATATGCTTTCCATAGGGTTTCTCGCTTCTGTAAAGCATGAAGAGGTTCAGTCATGTCTTCCAATGTCCATTCCGGTTCAATAAAAGCATTAACCACATTTGACATAGTAGTCTGAACTATTTCACCTGAATCTCTATCAATCTCCTCTGCAAATGGCTCTCTAATTACAGAGCTCTCCTTGCTAGTGTTTAAATTAATTTTCAACTTCGCCATAGTCTTCTGAGTTATATTTACCAACTTCTTAAATAATGGCGATGTAGTGATAGGTGTCAGTGTCTTATCTACAGACTTCGTAGACACCAAAAAAGTCGTCATTATATTATTGGTGGTGGATCTCATTCTCCCAACCTCACTTGTATGTGTACCAGGAGTTACACACGTAGAAGTTGTCATCCTCGTTGTTGTAACATCCTTTTCTGCCAATGTTGTAGCTAGAGTGGTAACTGGCGATGATACGTTAATACTAATAGTAATTCTTCGAGCTAAGGTAATAGATATCATCGGTCCAACAATCACCTTTGGTGTGACTGATTGTATTTGAACTTCTTGAGCAATCGTACTTATTTCTTTAGTAACCAGACCTTTTACCACAAACATTATTTTCCGAGTTCTATATCCTGATTCCCAATAATTTTGCCTTGGGATATGTTTAACTCTGGATCGAAATATGTGCATGTATATTCTCCTTGATCTTCCCACATGACATTTCCTATGATAAGCGAACAGTCATCTTGAACTTTAACCCGTCTCCTCTCATTCTGCAACATAAACTTTCATAGACTGCGAGGCACACTGCTACGATCAGGTCCTGTTAGCACTATGTCTTCACCATGCACATTTTTCCATTTAGGGGGAATAGTTCCACCATTGTTCCATCTACTACATTTACATGGAAGCTGAACTGCCCTTCCCAAAGTCACTTCAACCCTAGTCCTCGTATTGCTTTGGTCTAACCCTTTTTTGGGTTGGCTTTGGACTTCTTGGCCCAACTGGGTCTGTGTATTCTCCTGGAGAGGTATCACAGCCCTCTGGAGTCTTTGACGACTCATGCTCTCTGGAGTTAGACTCTGTTGTTTCTGGGACATGTTGTAAATCAAGGTCAACAAAAGTGTCTCTCTTGCTCAGGGACTGACAATTCGTCCCTGAGATCATCAAAAGTGTGCTCAAGCTCATCATGCACACCCACATCATCGTCAATCCCTTCTTCTGGGACTTCACCTTGGAGGTCCTCATGAACCTCTGCTGTGTCTGCAGCTTCTGTTAGCTCTCTAGAGCTTTCAACATCTCTGCTCTGTGATCGAACACAATGTGATAGATGGTACCATGTAGGAGAACCTTTAACCCGAACCGCAGTTCCTGTACTGCGAACAACTCCGAATGGTCCTTCGCGGCGTTTGTTAAACCACTTTCTCCTAAACACCTTCACGAATACCTTGCCTCCAAGTTGCACTGCATTCCTCTTTTGCTCATCAAGTCTCTCTAGCACCTCCTCTGGTTATTGCCTGTCAGAGACATATGTGTGTATTTTCTTATGCAGTGTAGCCATATAGTTAACATATACTCGCATTTCATCTTCTTAAAGGGCTAATCACGGAGCCCACGTGAACGACACACCATTAATGCCAACGGAAGCGCTTCTACCCAATTCAGTCCTGTGTGCTGGCAAATTTTAACAATGCGATTTTTCAGCACACCATTCATTTTTTCACAAACACCTTGGCTTTGTGGATGATAAACAGCTCCTAGACGTTGTTTAATTCCCAATTTTTGCAGAATTCATTTTACTGTTTTATCTACAAACTCTTTCCCATTATCTGAAGACATGGCAACTGACTGAGCATCTTTACGCTTGGTTGGACATGCTTCAGAAGGCCACCGTGAAAAATCCCCGACGACTAACATGTATCTTTTACCTCCTACTGGTCTTATCATGTCAACAAAATCCACAACCAACTCACGCATGGGACCTGTCAGATTTAGAATATGACTGGGTGGACTCTTCGAACTTCCGAACATTGTTTTTAAGACACATTGTACATCTGCTTATGACATAATCAATTTGCTCAAGCAAGTACGGTGCCCAAAAACCATACTCTTTCGTGATTTTTCTCCTTACCTCCCTCCTTGCAACATGGGCTAACCCATGTTCTTCCTGAATCAGACCTAGTAGGTCGGGGGGTGCTACTATCAGTCCTTCATGATTTCTCCACAGACCAGTAGATTCTTGTGTGGCCCCTCGGTCCAAACATAATTGTTTATCTATGGCTGACGCCGCTTCTTGCATCAAGATCACATCTCTGAGCGTGGTTTTATCTTCCAAGTCCACTTCATGGGTGACAAGAAGAACTTTGCCTGCTTTGCTTAATCCTGTTACTGCTTTTGCAGCCTCATCCGCTGCTTTGTTACCTTGAGTAACCCTTGACATGTCCATTTTGTGTGCTGCACCCTTAGCTACAGCTATTTCCTTTGGCTCCATCATTGCATGCAACAATTTCATTATCTGAGCATGATGCTGTATCGGAGAACCATCAGTTTTTTTAAATCCTCGATTTTTCCAAACTGATCCAAATAACTGACACACATTATGTGCATATGCAGAATCTGTATATATCGTCTCTCGCTTGCCTTCGGCCAATAGACAAGCTTCTGTCAGGCCTACAAGCTCAGCAAGCTGTGCAGAAGCAGGTTGTGGTATTACTTCTGCTTTCTCAACGACGAATTCAGTTCCTTGGGCTTTGACTACTGCATAACCAGCACTCATTGTGTCTCCTATTCAATAGCAGGACCCATCAGTCCAATACTCCACATCTGACACATGCAGTGGGAAAGCTCGCAAGTTTGATCTGAGCTTTGCATATCTCTCTACTTCCTGAACACAATCATGTGGCTCCCCATCTTCTGGTGTTGGCAAATTCTCTGGATTCTGGATTTACCATGACGCATCTTACTAAGGTGACATTTTCCTGCTCTAAGAGCCTATGATAGTCTCTTAGCCTATACATGGTCAATGTACATTTACCAAAGTTCAAAAGATTTCTGAGACTATGATGGGTAAGAATTGTCACTGGGTAACCCATAGTTACTGATGATGCTTTATCATACATTAGATAAACTCCCACCATTGCTCTGTAGCACCATGGTAGCCCAATTCTACTTCTGAACAGGCAGTAGAATAATACGAAACAGGTTGAGGACTTGTCCCTGTTCCTGTGGGCTGACAAAAAAGTGAGCATGCATATTTGCCCCCAGTGGACGTAGCCACATACAGCAAAAAGTTCCTAGAGTAGTCTGGCAGTGCTAGCACTGCCAGTTTGATCATCTCAAATGCCATAATTTCTCCTATATGCTTCTTCTCAAATCCTTCAGCCACCATTAAAGTCAAATGTGGCACACTTTTCTCAATGTCACGCTCTTTATCAAGATAATCATCAGTGTTTATCTTCATACCTGCTCCTTTACTTCCTCATTCCACCACCAAGAATCCTCTTCTTTCGGCTGCTCCCGTTAGGGGGTGCCGCTGTGCATTATCTACCTACAATACCTTCTGTTCTGCGCATCTATTATTTATAAATAATATATTTATAAAGCACCGTGTAATCACACTCAACCAAAAACAACTGAATTTACCAACGCCAAAGGAGACCAATAGCTTCCCACTTATGAAAGCACCTTCACTTGTTCATGATCTGATACATCTGATCATACTCATTTATCTTAAATTATCAAAATGTACATCAATGTTCACTCCCAAAACAGCCTCAATCAACCATACTCAGATAATGAAACCAATATTCACAGCACTCAACCGTATTTAAATCAAATCAGTTTTTCCGCATGTGATCAATCAAATCAATAATACTCCATTAATAAGGAGAATGCCTTGCTTAGTCAGTCTGTTGCCAAGTCTCTTACTAACTAATTGCAAACACAATATAACAAAAATAACTACTGTAAGCCTATATGTGAAAACAAGCAATCATGTAGGTTATACTAGATGTACACACATATAGGTAAATACAGGTGTCTATTGAAAAGAGTTTGTGGATAAACCGCACTGGCCTGATTCATGGGATTCAGAATTTCTATGCGTTGTCATCCGCAAGCTCCCGGTGTCTGTGAAGAACTGCCAGATGTCTAGTCATCTGCCCCTTGGATGATCCAATTTAGACACATTCCATCTTCTCTGTCTTTCCCCCAGCTTTCACTCAGCAAAGTAAAAGAGAGGAAGAAAGAAAAACAAAAAGAACAACACAAGATTTCAGTGTCTTAAGACCACTCTAAATTCTTATACATACTATATTACAATTCAATGAGACATTTGAATTGTGTATTTGAAATAAAGCAATGTTTACTTTTATTCATACGACACATTTAAATCTAAAGAGTATATTAGTCAATCTAATATCACCTCTAATTAATAATCCTTATTCTATTTTCCTCTTTAATTTTATTTTATTTTTATTTATTTTATTTTATTTTATTTTAATATTCATTTATTTATCTATTTTTTATATCATACTACGAAAGAAGAGAGAGAGGAGGGGGCTTCTTCTCTGCCCCTCTTGTCAGGGGGAGTCGACCAAGTTCCACTCTGGATGAAGCACCACCGCTTGATCTACCTCTTAAATTTAGGCACAACTTCCAGTATGCACTGGTTGTCAGTGAGTGAACATTCTGTTTTAGCTCCCCGTCGGAACAGCCCAGCCCAATGCAGTTACGCACAGAGTCATAAATTAGAGCTGGTTTCTTTCACTCAGCATCCAAACCCAGCTTTTCCTTCTATTTCAACAACACTATCTGCTCTTTTAACCAACAGGACTCACAGCAAGCACCATCACACACATACCAAGCACAAAATGACAAAGAAAAAACCCACACAACAATCAAACAATCCACAAATCCTACCCATAATTCAGAGCAGGAGATTTTCTTTTATTTTCTGAATGTGTACATGCATGTGTAGGCAGACTGTTTCTGGTGATTCTAGTCTTTCTTTTAAGAAGGTTCATTTTGTTATCAAATATATAAAGTCCTGTAAAGATTCATATCCTTTATCAAATGTACAAAACGTCCTTGAAAGATAAAGGCTCATACATATTTATCAAAAGTCCTTAAAGAAAAAGGCTCATAATCTTTATTATCAACTTTACAAAGTCCGTAAACAGGCTCATATATATTTATCACTAAAGGGCATTGAGGAATGGCAAAGGATGTTCAGTACCTCCTGGCTATTCCAAAACCCAGGATGCTCCTACTACATCCATCGGTTTTTATTTGCTTTGTTTGGAGAATCTAGGAATGTGGATGGGCTCTAATCGCTCCGATTGCGCAGAAAGTTGACAGTTATTATTCTTAACTTTTGATTGCGAGTCGCAAGGGGGACCAGTGGGGCACCTTAGTGGCGCCCCCCTTGACTGTATAAAAACTGTAACCACTGAACATTAATGCTACTGAGAATATAAACACAGTTAAAAGAGGATTCAAGCAGAAATCCTTACAGGATTTTCAAGACAGACAACAGCATAACTGTAACATAACTGTAACTGTATTTTCAGTTAAATTATGATCATAAGATGTTTTTTTTATATTCTACTTTTTATCAGAATGTTGTGCTTTTAAAAACAGTCTAAAATATAATTTGCATCATCATTTAGCAGACGCATTGGTCCCAAGCAACATACAGTTACTTATAATACTAATGGATGCAGCTGGAGCAATGGAGCAATGGAGCAATCAGAGATTGAGTGTCTTGCTCAAGGACACTTCAGCATGCTAGCAGGAGGAGCTAGGGATTGACGTGGCAACCTTCTGATTATTATACAACCCACTCTACGTCCTGAGCTACTGCTGCTGCCTGCTGCTCTGCAGTGCGACAGTTCTGGTGAACTGTGCTCAACAAAATGATGATGATGGTGATTATGATGATGTCATGTGATAATTTCTATATTTGGGACGTAGTATGACTCACTACAGGTCTCTTGGGGGTCTTCATTGTAAGACAAGTCAGGCTGAGCTATTGCCGACAGCGCTGAAGTCTGTAGCCTAAATCTTAAGATCATATCAAAAGGCATTAGAATTGTCACTAGTTGCTTTTCATAATTTAAGACGCTAATCGGGTCTGAAAAGTCACAAACTTTGGTGGTCAAACAGTCAAGATTGCGATGATCACAGGTGATCATCAAATCCCCGACTGGGGAAATATCAGATCTCCTCCAAATGAGGTGATATCTGTTATCCCTCCAGAAGAGAGGAACAAGGGTGTCGCCCTCTACCACTAGTCTACAGGGAACTGATAACGAAGTCTAACAGTTTTTAGTAAGTATCTTTCATACATGAATTGAATGTTAAATGATATAAGATACATTGATATAAGAACATTACACAATATAAAACATTCTCTATTTCTTTGTTTATCTATTATGCCTGGCCACACTACAAGTTTTCTCAAATCTTAACAAATGTTCGAAATGTGAGAGACCCCACACATAAAGAGATATCATGATAAATTTAGCAATTTTGTTCCTATAGTGTGAGGAGAGCAACAATTTTCCCAGAGGGCACATAACACACTAACAGATTGCATTGAACAACCAGAGTCCTAATCTTATGAAGTCCCACTCTCAAAATTGGAAATCTTGCACGGTCAAACATGACTTTAAAGTAAAAAAACATGGTGGAATATTTTTTGCACAATTTTTATTAACAGAAAATCCAAAAGGATTTTTTTTATAAAATCATGGACACTGTACATGTCACTTTATGCTTCACAGCGTTCGCATTTGCTGCCATGGTTGCTGTTGACATGACCTCTTCCATTTCAATCAGCTCCCAATTGGCTCATGGTCTTTCCCACATGACAATCCACAGCCTGTATCCTCGGCTGTCCTTGGCTGTCTGGCATACTACAGGATATCCTATGATGAATACTGAACATGCTAAATATATTAGATTTGGGAAGTAAAAAACACTGGTAACATACCTCACACCACAAGGTAATCTGCCACGATAATCTTGAGAACCATCAAAAACCATTGTCAGAAGAGGAACCAGGCAAAAATCAGTTTTACTATATTGCTTTAGTCTCATATGGTTTAAATATCACAGCCAATGGTGCTAAACGTTTATTAGAATGTTTATCACTAATAAAATGTTATTAGTGATAGTTTAGTTTCAACTACTTTTTTTTAAGACAGCAATGTTCTAAAAGACACTAGACAAATGATGGGGATTTGAGGGACACAGGGTATGAATGTAACAGCAGTGTGCAAAACGTTGACTGACTTGTTGCGTGGAAGGAACACGTCCACTATGGTTTCAGCCCACCTCTCCACAAAGATTAGGAACCGATACTTTTGGCATCTCTCTCTGTCTTTTACTCCTGATTGCTTACTTACCCCCCACCCCACATCTACACACACACACACACACGCACACACACACACACACACATACTCTTAATTGCCTCTCCCTTCTATCAATGGAGCCTTTCTTGAAGGACAGGGTGTCTCATTAGCCATTCACACCCAGGGCTCGATCCAATTGGACTGCCTAAGGAATCTGAAGGCAATGCAATTGTGTAATTTGCACACAAAGTGGTCCGGATTGATCCAAAATAAACCCCTCAAGTTTAAATGTTGGGGGGGGGGGGCGTATAATTGCATCATTTAGTGAATTGATTGGCTTAGAGTCGATGGAAGGGAATCAGGAAGCAGCAGATAAACGGTGACAGTGGCGCCTTTTAGAGCGGGAACCCATCGATGCAGATACATACACACACACACACGGCACACAGAGGTTTCAAAGACTGACAAAAGGAGTGAGATACATGTGCAGTGACACACGTAGACGCAGGAACGCAGAACAACACACAGAGAAATGTGCACAGAAACGTGTACATGCGAGAAAAAAAACTACACTCAAACACACACCTGGATTAGACGGCACAAAGGGAGCAGGGATCCACATCGCAGACAGAAAGTGCTGCAGGGCAGGACAATGGGGGACAGAATTAGAGGCAACAATAGATTTCATTAAGCCAAACTAGACTTAACGAGACAATCGATATGTCATAATTAAAGTCAGGAGGGCCGGGCACACATGAAAAAAAAGGGCCTGAGAGCAACCTGAGAGACTCTAAATGGCGACTGGTCTTATTAAGATGGAGCAGATAGAGACGAAGGCCAGCTGGACAATGGAGCTCCTTTCTGGCTTTATAACCCTCTAAAAGCACAGCAGGCTTTTGTTCTGCTACTGACTTTCAGAGCCAGTGAACGATGGATCGGCGCAGAGGAGATGGGAAGATGAGAAGAGTAAAAGAGGTGAAAAATAGCGTAGCAGAGTGTAACAAAGAGAGGATGAGGGGGAAAGTAATACGTGAGGGGTGATGTCCGAGACTTCTTGCTGAGCTGCGGCATTGTGTGAGAATGCGACAAATGAACCCTCAATCGCAAGTGCAAACACAGTCAATGGTTCTGCTGCACATACCACTGGGAAGTCATAACACACATTTTTTTTATTTGAGCTTTATTTGGGCACACACTAACTCATTATCTCCAAAAGTATTGATGAACCCGACCAAATCTATTTCCTCAAATGTATGACAAGGAGGATGCACAAGTCAGTGCAAATTTTTTTTCCCTTTTTTTAGCCAATCCTTCTCTTATGCTTTTTTGTTTATGGGTAGAAAAAATGTCTTCCCTTCTGCATCGAGAAAAGAGGAATACACCATATTAGGCTTTCATGTGTTAAAATGTAGAGTCAGTTGCTGCTGTGTCAAAGTATTTAAATGTAGCTGAATTATTAATTGCATGATTTTTTCTCTTTGGATGATGTTAAATAAATGGATCAAGGCTTTTATTTGAGAGTAAGGTTGTCCATTTCCTGGAATTTTGAATTTCAACGTAAAATATGCACTATTTTAGCAAAAAAATTATTTAACAAACCAATTATTTCTTCATGTGTGCTGCAGAGGAGAGTGCAGGTAATATATCAATAAGTGTAGTGCCTTTGCTGGCTGGTGTTTTGATTTATGTTAAAACCTGTTCAATGCGCTAGCAAACATTGCTACTATACAAAATCCCAGGGGTTTACTCGTTGACCTCTAATTGAAGGAGTTGCATCCTGCACATAGAAAACCCAGAATGCCAGTTGAACTCAGTTTTTGACTGTTATGAGCCAATAAAGGTCTGCTTTGATAGGTCACGATAGGTCACATGATGTACTAATCTACTCCATTGTTAAGGCAAGGGAAGGGATGGTATATGGAAGTATATGTTGTTTTTTAGTAAGAAAAGTTACTCAGTGTGGTATGGGGATGGTGTGGTTTGAGCAGCCACACCTGTCCTGGGTCTCGGTAATTGGGGCCCAGGATCATTGTGGCTGCATACCTGTTGCTCGTTGGTTGGTTGAACGAGCAACAGGTTCCCCCCCTTCCCGCACACACTAAGGATAGGAGACCTTGTCATGATACATGTCCATCTGCTCCTGGGCTTATTCCACCTAGCCCACTCTTTACAATAAACTGTGTCTGAAACCCCATCGTCTCTGTCTCTGTGCCAGAGGTCCCTGAAAACAACAGTTGAGTGGCGTGTGGCGTGTGGTTTGGCCAGGGATTCTCCCTGGCCTCAGTTTGGTGTCGGGGCTATGTGGTGTGTGGATGGTGTGGTTTGAGCAACCACACCTGTCCTGGGTCAAGGTAATTGCATGTTGCTTGACCCATGGTTGCTGTTCTAACCTCTCGTGATGAAGAAAACCAGGAGGAGTAGAAAATGGAAGATGGGAAGGAGACAAGGTCCAAAGACGGCAGAAAATGGGAAGTAGAGATTAGTCGAGGAAGGGAACAGAGGGGAGTAAAAAGATGCTAGGGGGGTAGGGGCTGAGAATGAAAAGTCACTGGTATAGCTGGGTCAAACACAGGTCAACCCTTGGGCTAAGTGCTTCGTCAATAGGCTCAAGGGCCACATATGCACACATCTTCACCTTGACGGCTGCACCAAATCGCCGCCCATAAAATTGTGGGTAAAATCTAATCTCACTACCTTACGTCATCCTCTTTTTCTTTGTTCACATTGGGATACATTTGTGGCATGTTTACATTCACATTACACAAACCACATAATGACAAGTCCTACTTCAACATGCCCAAACTTTATTTGCATTATTGATATCACAAGTTTCTAATTTGAGTGCACATTTTAGTTAATCATATTTGTATCATTTTGCTGTTAATCATTTATATATTTAACCTGACCCTCTCCACTTACTTGCATGTCCACCTGCATCCATATAAATGCAAATTTCAAAAAATGCGAAATGCAAAAAATGCTAATTCAGTTTGTGTCTGAGTGCAGGACTTCACCCAGGCAAATTATTGACCTAGTTGAAAAATCACTGTGATTATAAGTGACTCAGAAAAAGGAACTTAAACACAGGCTGATGCGAATAATCTATGTGGATATGTGTTATGAGAAAACCATGGTGTGGAAAGTATGAATGTTAAAGGGGCTATAATTGGTTGGTTTTTGCGTGGTCTTGTGTATGCTGGGGGATTGGTTTGGCTAACACTCACTGCCACCGAACGCACAGAAGAATTATAGAATTAAAGAGTGTAAAATGACGTACGTCAAAAGAATACGTCTTGTCCACAGTGCACTAGTTGTGTTAATGATATTGAGAGGAAAAAAGGCTCTTTGTGTATTCAATGAAATTTATTGTTAATTTGTTCTATACTGTAAGAACGGTCGTATGTTAAAACAGTCGTATGTCGAAGGGTGAAATAAACAAAATACACAGCACAAACACAGTTAATATGAAAAAAATATAGATTCGCCACGAACTACGTGTACACACAAAGTAGGTCGCCCGCTGACTAACTGCTGACTGGCTGCCGATGCGCCAACTGCAAATTTCCACGGTCGAATCTTGGAGCAGTCGGTCGCAAGTCAATACAAAGTTTCGCGACTATCTCTACTTGTATCTTGGATTTGTTGAAGTAGATGCAGTCATAAGTCGAGGTATGTCATAATTATATATATATGATTATTAAGATTTAGCAGGGCCCGGATGTGGGTAAATGTACAGTTTGTTCAGGGGGTCATCAAGAAGTAATTACATACATCTTTCTAATGTTGAGGATGTGCATCTAGAAAGCGAGCCAGATGGGTAAAAGATAAAGTTCAAGAAGAACTTAAGATAAGTTTAAGAATTGCCATAGGGACATGCAATCGCACACGACGCGAGAGAGACTTAGGGCAGTGACGCTTGGCCAGGATAAGTGTATATAAGTGCTGGTATTTATTGCTAATATAATGGTAAAATAAGTTGGATATCTGCAATTCAGCTCAAAGTCTATGCATGAACTGTCTGGAGCAACTGGAGTAGCAGGAAGATCATGTAACAATAAATATAAATAAATGTAATCACATAAACATATATGCACACACATAATGAAGAACACAACCTCATATAATCTCAGTCACATATCTTCATTTCCAGCACACAGATTTCACACAGATTTAATTCCCACAGACATTCCAACCTTTGGAGTCCTGCCGCTGCTATCGTTGTTTCGGTCTCTGAGTGATGCAGCTGCAAGAGCAGGAACAACACCCCGTTGTCATCGCACATCACAGAGTTTGTCTTGAACACGTACAAATCTGTGACTTCGAACTGACCATATATTCTCTGACTCCCTGAAAATAAAGTGTTCGGCTCAGAGAGCTGCTCGAGAGCACATCTCTGATCAGACCCTTGTACATGTAAAAACCAAAGTCTGTCTGCCTCTTTATTTAAAACCACCGATCGACAAACTGCAGATTAAAGTGACCCTTTCATTTCTGCACCATAATCTGGTGTCACAAACAGGATCGAGCTACATCCAAGGGGACCATCGACGACGGAGCCGGCATAGACCATAACCCTGGTTTGAAAGGCCATCCTTCGGTGGGTTCTTGATAGCGGGGTAAGACAGTTGTTGTGCAAAGTGTAAAAAAAAAAAAATCTTCTAATTCTAAATTAAAATTTTAAATATTCAGGATATATTTTATGATCAAAATACTGACCCATTTTCCTAAAGTGAAGACATTGGTTGTTTTATTCTCAATTTTTTAACCAAGGTTTAGAAGAAACCTGGAAATATAGTGATGACCATGTTTACTTTTTTTAAGACTGTCAAGTACATCAAATATAATGTGGTTTCCACAGTTCTATTGAAACCCTAAAGTACATGAAATAGAATTTGATTTATCTATTGAGACGTTAATAAGTACATGAAATAGATAAAAAGGGAGAATAAGGAAACCACCAATTGACACAAAGGAAATCCCCAGGTTTAAAAGCAATCATGAAATAAATAAATACATTTTAAATTAAATAAAAACATAAATAATTAAAAATAAGTTAAAGTAGCCTTGGAAGCTACAGGAATTGTGAAATCGCCCTCACGGGTCTAATAACACCATGATAAAAGTAATGACAAAATACACTTGTCCATGTATTAGAATGCTGTTGTCGAGTTCCCAACCCTTTACATATTAGAAGTCACAAATTAACCTTTTTCGTCGATTCGGGACCCTCAAGCTCATTTATATCTGCCACCGAAACACCTGTTAAACCTCCTTTGTTTGTTAAAACATACTGTCATCGGCTGTAGCAATATTAGAAAATAATGACACTACACTACACTACTCATCTTTGGTGCAAAGGCTCAGAGACATAAAATTGTAGCTCATCTTAGTTCTCTGTCTCTGGAGAGAAAAAATGAAGAAAGAAATCTGGGTGTAATAGATGGCGATCTAACTTTTAAGAGCCATATCAATCACAGCACAAAATCAGCCTTCTACTATGTAAAAAACATTTAAAAATTAAAAGGGCTTTCTGTCAATAGCAGACTGAAAAATTAATCTATGCATTCATAGCGAGTAGATTGGACTACTGTAACGGCCTATTCAATGGCCCCCCGAAATCAGCTGTGCAGCGGATACAGTTAGTCCAAAATGCAGCTGCATGCGTTCTCACTGGGACAAAAAAAAAAAAAAAAAAAAGTTTGAACACATCACACCTGTTGTTAGATCTCTACATTGGCTCCCTGTTAAAACTAGGATTGATTTAATATTCTTCTACTGGTATATACAGCTCTAAATGGACTTGCACCTCAGTATATAAAGATTAGTGCTCATTACACACAAACTAGCAAGAACTCTCAGATCTACAGTCCATAGTCTTTTAACAATCCCTCATACTAACTCTAAAGCAGTTTAAAAACCTTACAGCTCACTATCGTCTATGACTGACTTCTGTCTGTGTGTGTTCTCCGTGAGATTTGTGTGTCTGTTCTGTATGCTGTGAGATCTGTTTATTCTGCAATGACTGTTGTTATGATTGTACAGACATTTTATATTGTCTTTGATTGTATTTCTTTGTACAGCGCATTGTGTTGCCCTGGTATGAAATGCGCTTTACAATTAAAGTGTGACTTGACTTGACTTGACACATCGTTGTTTCACATACCATATTTGCATCTCTATTTTGACATAATTACTAGTATTTCATAAGTTTGTGTCTTTCATAGATTTTACTTATCTTACATACATGCCCTGCTCTCCACCTAATAATGGGTCGTTATGACTGAGAGGGTTCGCGTAAGTACATACAAGCTTCTCCAGTAACTTGATCCAAGCGCTATTTAATGGTGGACACCAATAGCACATGCAGGGCCATTTAGTGGCTGTGGTTTTGAGAGCTGTGGTGTTCTGTGGTGCTGTGTGTTAGAATGTGTGTGTTAAGTGTTGTGATTCATTGTTGTGTTTGTGTGTAAACAGAATCTGTGAGAGTATGAAGGTTGGTTGTATGGTCTAAACCGCGGACCATTGTCTGCCCTCTACTCAGCCAGTGAAGAAGGCCCATAGGAACTAAGGTGAGCAGAGCCATTTTTTGTGTTGCAGCATTGTTGCTGAAATTTATGTTGTTTGAGTGCTGTTTGGATAAAGACGATAGAAATATTATTGTATCGTGAGGGAAATAGAACGGCGCGGAAAAGTGCATGAGAAAAGGACTGTTAAAAGTCACCAATGGAGATAGGAGGAAGTGAGCGGCTATAGGGTTGGGGTATACTGAGAGAAGTTTCTAGAAGAGATTCCAACTGCATGCGCTTTGCTGATGACGTGTGAATGTGTGTGTGACTAACCCTGCCCAAGATCCACAGCTTAGCCACCACACAGTGCAGAGTTCCACCCACTCCAAGCTACACAAATTTAGCATAGATAATAGTGCAGATTATTAATTAAAGCCCATATAACCATGACGGAACCCAACAGACCCCAATGGAACCAACGGAACCAACTGAACCACCAGAACTGTCTTGCCCGCACACAAACATCCTTGCCAACCTGTGGACAAAACTACACCAACCCCATCAGCGTGGCATCCACCGAGGAAGCCAACGCCACGGCCAAAAGCTAAGTACTCCCAGTAATTACACCCAGCCGAAACCGTGAGCCGGCAAAGCACATGGCACCCATTTAACCCATTTAAACGACTCTGCGGAGTCAGAGGGACCCTAGCATTCATAATAATCACAATATTATTAATAGCACTCCCAATACTGTGGCATCATGCTCAACTGCTAAAAGATAATGGGGTCCTCAGACCTACAACCACACAACCAATGGAGTACACATGGCTATAACGCCATACGTCTGGGACTGCAATGATACACTGCACCCATGTCAACTGAAAAATAACACAATCTGTAAATGCCCCCGGTGTCTATATTGATGCCTTCGGAGTTCCAAGGGGGGTCCTCTCACGAATTTAAGGCACAAAAGCAAATTTCAGGTGGATTTGCGTCTATACTCTGTCACTGGTGAACAATTGACAATAATGTCGATTGGGTGAACTACATCTATTTTAATCAACGCTTTGCCAATTACACGTTTCAATTGTTTGAGGCTTTTGGTGAGCAGCTAGACGCATCTTCCTGAGTGGCCTGGCAAAATTGTTTGGCCCTAGACATGATCCTAGCCGAACAGCAAGGTGTACAGTATGTGCTATGTTTGGTGTGAAATGTTGTATGTGCTCCCTAGCAACACGGCCACAGATGGAAAATTCACCGTTTCATTGGCCAAACTTAAAAACCTTGGGAAATAGTTAAAGGACATGCTGGCCATGGGCAGTTGAATAATGTCTGGATGGGCAAAATGTTCGGCAAATAGGGAGTCCTACTATCCAAAGCCAGTAATATAATGCTCGTTAGGGTTAGTTGTTATTTGTTTTGAACTTGTTAGGTGCTTCTAACATCTGGATTCGGCAAAAATAAAGACAAGGTCTTATCATCAGCTCCTCAGAGTTAGATATAGAGGTGGTGAAGAACTCAACATTCCACCAGATGACCCTTGGACCCCACGCCCCTCCAGTCTGATCCCCCTCTAGCCTGGCCACTCCCCACCTTGTTACAGTATATGGTAACTTTTTTCCTTCGCCCCTCCATCAAAAGGACTTCCTGGGTTTCCCACCGGGTTTTAACCGGACGTCAAGGGCTGGCATTTTTCTGATAACCATATACAACGTGTTATTTTTAGGCATACCGTTTATTTCTTGTGTAACGATCATTTATTTTATTGCATTTGTTCCTGCTTTATTCTTAGTATACATTTACATGTACCTATTATTGGTTTGGTTTGAGGTTTCTTTCTGTCTTGTTTTTGTTTTGTTTTATAGTTTTGGTTTGGTGTTCTTTAGTTGGTTGTTGGTTTGTTTTCTGTTGTTGTGATGTGCTTTCCGTATATAATTTGTTCCCTGTGTGTGTTTCATTTTCAGCATTCTATTTTGATGTTACAATTCATGTTTTAGTATTTACGTTTTATAGTGGTGTTTTATTATGATCTCTTTATGTGATTAAAAGGGTGGAATGTAACAATATATCTAAATCTATGTAATCACAAAAACATGTATGTACACACATAATGAAGAACACAACCTCATATAAACTCACATATCTTCATTTCCAGCACACTATTAATTCCCACAGACATTCCAACCTTGGGAGTCCTGCCGCGGCTATCGTTGTTTTAGGCCTCACCACGATGCAGCTGCAAGAGCAGGAACAACACCCCATTGTAATTCGCGCATCACAGAATTGAATCTGTGATGTCAAACTGATCATATATTCTCTGACTCCCTGAAAATAAAGTATTCGACTCAGAGAGCTGCTCGAGAGCACATCTCTGATCTGACCCTTGTACAAGTAAAAACCAGCGTCTGTCTGCTTCTTATTTAAAACCACTGATTGACAAACTGCAGATTAAAGCGACCCTTTAATTTCTGTAACAATCACACAGAGCTAAATAGAACAACCGACAAAGGTGTGAAAGGGTTTCTGACATAATTCGGATTAGCGTTGTTTGTACTATGGATCGCAGCTCTGCCCTTGATACTGAGGGAGAAAAAGGGACTGTAGACACCGTCCTATCATAGGTAGTTGGGAAAAGTATCATTGAACAAGCCTGCATCCACTACAATACTCAAAAATCTGGGTACCTGTCCGATGTACAAGCTGAATGATAACCGACAGTTAATGGACAAAGAACACTCAGGGAGGACAAAGACATTACACTAGAACACTATAGCGGGAGGGGAGACCCAGAAACGCAGTGTATATACACACATTTTGTCTAGAATGAACATACAGAGATGAAGAGGACGTGGAGCACTGACAAGACATACAGCTGATCAATCTAAAACTCTGGCAGATTACAAAATTTGTTAACTTAACCCAAGTAAAGGAGGATTTCCCAAATGCTCCCTGGGAGCAGGCGTTGCGTAACTGGTGGTACCCAATCCCTTTAGCCATAATCCCTTTAAACCCAATATTCGAATACCGGAGGGGTTTGTTATGGAGGGCCGCGACAGACAGACTCCAAATCCATGGCTGAGTATCACCGTCAGTCCCAGGCGAGTCAGGTGGGAAACAGGCAAATGGGCACACATAGTCAGACACCTTAAATAAGATGGGTCAGTAAGGTTAGAATATAATCCCAATCAATTGTCTATGATATAGGAAAGGCAGAGAGCATTCTGATGAATGGATGCATTCCAGCCAGACAGCTTATGGCCTTAGAGCACAGGAAGTATGGTCAAAACATTAGACGTAGGACGTTTAAAATCAGCAGAGCCTGCACGCATAAATATAAAAAAAGGAGCCAGGCTACCTTACCTTAAACAATATCCTCTCAAACAACACACTATAGAAGGTATCAAACCCACAATTACACAACTGGAGGCAGCAGGTGTTCTGAGGAAAACCACAGGCCCCTGTGACACTCCAATCCTCCCAATCACAGAGCCACACTCTCATGATTATCATTTGGTACATGATCTGAGGGCCGTTACCTCCATTGTTGATGCTGAACCACCAGTTGTCCCTGACCCTCATATGCTACTCTCTAACATTCATTCCACCTGGCACCAAATGGTATACTGTGATTGATTTATGCTCAGCCTTTTTCAGCTTGCCTAGATCCTAATTCACAGTATCTCTTTGCCTTTACCTATCAGGGCTCCCAATACACATACATGAGCTGCCACAAGTGTTTTTAGACAGCCCAATAATATTTTACAGGGTATTGCCCCATGACCTACAGGACCTACAGGTTTACATTACAGTTATGATCTACTGATTTGTAGCCCCAGCAAAGAACAGTGTGAAAAAGGCAATTTCCTACAGCACTAGGTACAAGGGGCCACAACGTCATCAGAGATATGTTACAATTCTATCAGCCTTAAGTGAACTATTTGGACAGACAGTTGCAGGGGGACTAGAGACTAATTGCCCCATCGCAAATAGAGTCAGTAGTTAACACTCTGACCCCATGGACGGTGGGATTCATTCAGCCTTGGATTTGTGACTATGCCCTCAAAACAGCCCCATTGCACGCCTTGATTAGGGTAGCAGGACAAATTAGAAATAAAGCACCATTGCAGTGGACTGAGGAGGTTGAAGGAGCCTTTGTGACATTAAAAAGCGACATACAATCTGCCCAAGCACTTGGCAACCCAGACTACTCCAAGCCGTTTCATCTCTATGTGGCAGAACGACCAGGCTATGCATGTGTAGTATTGATGCAAGAGACGCCAATAGGCAAACAACCGCTAGCTTATTACAGTACAAAGTTAGACAAGCGTAATCGGGGCTGCCTCCCTGCTACCAGGGATTGGTGGCAGCAGTTTTTGCATTCCAAAAAGCCTTCTCAGCAACCATGGGCCACCCAGTAACATTGCACTGTAGGAGCCACTTGAAGAGGGCGGTCCCAGCCAGTTGACAGCCAAATTACAACTAGCTTCCAGCCAGTTCCCAGCCAACTACTAGGGGGCTCCGAACCGGCTGTCAACCGTCTGGAATTCCCCCTCCCTCTCATGTGTCCTGACTGGGCGAGTTTAATTTAAACTGTAAACACGCCCATTCATTCAATTGCAGTGTGTCACTATGAGATGACACTAACTTCCCAAAAACACAATCACATTTCAAAGAGAGATTCCAATTTTCATCCTTAACCCTAACCCTAACCCTAACCTAAGATATTGTCCTTGGAACCCTGAGCAGAGGTCATCTTTCAAAGTTCAATTGTATTTTTTGTCAAGCTGTCTTTTTATTGAGATTTTTAAAAGTTCAATAGTTTTGTAATTAGAGCACTCACACTAGGTCTATGTAATTCTAATTTCAAGTTTATTGTCAAATACTTGATAACAATGCAAGCAACATTACCAGTAATGAGATTCTTAGTCTTAGAGCCAACTCACCTTTACATAATATGTAAAATAAGGGCATAGTAGTGATTGAAATAAAACAATATTTAAAAACAGAATTTAATGAGTATTTAAACAGTTTACAAAATAAAATGGAAAGGAGTAGTGCGGTATAAGTAATATAAAAGTATTTACCTAAAAAAAAGACAAAAAAATGACAGCGAGTCAACTTGATAGTGGACATCTTAAATAGTAGTGGGCCACAACAATGCAGTGTCATACTGAATGGCAAGATAGACACAGTGTTGTAAGACAAACATGCAATGTACTGCTAAGCGGTAAGACAATGCAGGTATGCAATTCAATACTTGATACTGTAGTATAATTTTAAGCTTGTTTTTAATGGAATCAATGAATAAGTAAATGTGTCTTTATGTTCAATATGCCGCAATTTGAAGCAGATGTGGAATGCAGGCAGGAGGCCCCTTCCATCATTCATCTATAGACAAGGAATGCAGAGGTTTGAGGTATCAAATCAACCTGATGAAATATATGTTTGCATGAAGACAAGATAAAACATATTTAGACATAATAGGAATATGATATAACTTATTTAGACATAATATGAACAATGTATTCAGACAATATAAATAAGAGTGAAAGCATGTCTCGACAGAAAGGCCTCTGAAAAGCCAGAAGGGTGTGGGGGTCACCTTGATTGACCTGTGGCCTCTCTCAGACGTAGATTAGTCTTCTAAGTAATGATCTCCATATGGTGGGTGGTAAGCTCAGAAGATAGGAGGAAAATAGGAGGGAAACACATTAGGAAAACTAGGAGGAGTCAATGCTTTGAAAATAATATACTACTTTGCAAGCCAAAGAGTTTCTTCAGTGTACTCTGCAGACCTCACTCAGACTGGTTATTTTTTGATAAAAGTCTTATCTGTGTATCCAGCGTTCCTCAACTGCTACCTATTTGTGAAACAACCTAAGAGTGGGGGTTTTCTCCACAACATATTTGGCGCTGCAAGCAGGGTTGAGAACAGGGTCTGAAGCGTTGCTAGGCCCGAGGCACGGGTCCGCATTTGGGCCACACAAACAGTAGGCAGTTGTCTCAACTCAAAAGGTTAGTGATGTTCTTACTGATTAGTGAGGAGCTTTGTGTGGTTCATACAGATCAGCTCTGAGGCTGGGCTGCAAGTAGGACTCTCCAAATAAATAAAAAAAGTATACATTTAGCAGCAGAGGCTGTAGGGTTACAGAAAAAAGTGCATGTATTGAAATCCTCTTTATGGGTATAAATTAGAGGAAACATACTGTGAAGGACTGAACTAAGATACCACCTCAGAGAAGTGTCTCTTGAGGGTCTGCTTGGTCTGAAGTGAGTTTTGTTCTGAAATACTGCCTCTTATAGAGAGGGACTGGTAAACGAGGCGGCATTCGGGTCAGAATGAGGACGCATCCTTACCGTCCACCTCTGCCAAGCATCCTTCTTGCTAACGTCCAGTCCCTGGAGAACAAGATGGATGAACTTCGAGCGAGGATTAAATTCCAGCGAGACACGAGGAACTGTTGCGTCCTCTATCTGACGGAGACATGGTTGAACCCACTGGTGCCGGACGGAGCAATACGTCCAGCCGAGTCCTTCTCTGTGTTCCGCGGCGACAGAACGGGGGAGTCGGGGAAATCCAACCTAATGGTAAACAACCGCTGGTGTAACGCCAACAACACCAAATTCCTCTCCCACTCCTGCTCGCCCAACCTGGAACAGCTGACCATCCTATGCCGTCCATTTTATCTCCCCCAGGAATTTAGCACGTCATTATTACAGCCGTTTATATCCCATTTCAGAACAGACATCCCGACGCGGCTGTGGTGGTGACTGGGGACTTTAACAGGGCCAGCCTTAAAAAAGTTCTGCCTAATTTCCACCAACACATTACGTATGCCACCAGGGGAGATAGAACTTTGGACCATTGTTACACACCCTACAAGAAAGGATACAAGACCGTCTTGTTCCCTGCTTTCAGGAAATCAGATCACGCCACGATCTCGCTGGTTCCTGTTTACAGGCCTCTGATCGCACGACAACTGGTGGTAACGAGGGAAGTGAAGCGGTGGACGGACCAATCGGAGGCTGGGCTTCAGGACGCTCTGACTGACGTAGACTGGGACATGTTCCAATCAAGTTCCAGTGACGTCAGCGAGTTTACGGACGTTGTAGTAAGTTTTGTAAATACGCTAGCAGACAACATCGTTCCCACGGTGAAAGTTCGGAGATTTCCAAACCAGAAACCGTGGGTTGATAAATCCATCTGCTGCGCTGTGAATGCCTCCACGGCCGCTTACAACAACTTGTATCTGGAAATATTGACAATTACAAAGTGGCGTTGTACAATCTGCGGAGGGCGGTGAAGGACGCTAAACGGATGTACAGGGAGACCGTGGAGCTACAGATGGAGCGGGCGGACACAAGACGCTTGTGGCAGGGGCTGCGGACTATTATGAATTACAACAGCAGCTCCTCCCGAGACACGAGTGTGGACGTCTCCCTCGCCGACCAACTGAACTCCTTTTATGCGTGGTTCGAGTCTGGCAACAGCACCGCTAGCTCGCCGGCTAATTGGAGTTACACCGCCGGGGATGAGCGTGCACTCTCAGTGTCCGTGCACGAGGTCAGGAGGGCTCTGATGCGTGTGAACACCAGGAAAGCTGCGGGCCCAGATGGCATATCTGGACGAGTACTGAAGACCTGTGCTAACCAGCTAGCTCCGGTGTTCACTACAATATTCAACATCTCCCTGGCTGAATCAGTGGTCCATCCTGCTTCAAGAGGTCCACCGTCGTTCCTGTCCCGAAGATCACCTCTCCTGCCTGCCTGAATGACTACCGCCCGGTGGCCCTCACCTCGGTGGTCATGAAGTGTTTCGAGAGGCTGATTAAGGATTATATCTGCGCCTCCCTCCCCCGCACCTTGGACCCGTTGCAGTTCGCGTACCGGCAGAACAGATCCACGGATGACGCGTCTCCCAGGTACTGCACACCACGCTCACGCATCTGGATGGCCAGAAGGGGGCCTATGTGAGAATGCTGTTCATTGATTATAGTTCAGCTTTCAACACCATAGTCCCCACCAGACTGGCTATCAAGCTGAAGGAGCTCGGACTGAAAGCTCCGCTGTGTGCCTGGATCCTGGACTTCCTCACAGCCCGCCCCCAGGTGGTCAGGGTGGGGAAGCACATGTCAAGCTCCCTCACCCTGAATACAGGATCCCCCCAGGGCTGCGTCCTCAGCCCCCTACTGTACTCCCTGTACACACATGACTGTGTGGCCAGGTCCAGCTCCAACACCATCATAAAGTTTGCTGACGACACCGTTGTCGTGGGCCTGATCAGCGACTGTGACGAGAAGGCCTAGCGCGAGGAGGTGGCTGACCTGTCACTCTGGTGCCAGGACAACAGCCTCCACCTGAACGTCAGCAAAACTAAGGAGCTGATTGTGGACTTTAGGCGAGGATCACAATCGAGGATGCACGCACCCTTGGTGATTAATGGGACTTCTGTTGACAGGGTGAGCAGCTTCAAATAACTGGGAGTCCACATCACAGAGGACTTAACATGGACTGTACATACAGACACTCTGGTGAGAAAGGCGAGGCAGCGTCTTTACCACCTCAGGCAGCTGAGGAAATTCTGGGTCTCGGTGAGGATCCTCAAGTCCTCTACTCTGGAGCAGTGGAGAGCATCCTGACAGGCAACATCACTGCCTGGTTTGGGAGCTGTACAGCTCAGGACAGGCGGGCCCTGCAGAGGGTGGTGCGTTCAGCTGAACATACCACTGGAACTACCCTCTCCCCCTTGCAGGAGTTATACACCAGGAGGTGTAGTAGCAGAGCCCGCAGGATCATGAAGGATCCTCATCACCCCAACAACGGACTGTTCCAGCTGCTGCTGTCAGGCAAGCGCCTCCGCACTCACAGCGAGAACAGAGAGACTGAGACAGAGTTTTTTCCCACAAGCCATTAGAACTGTCAACGCTGACCTCACCAGGGGTCCTCACTGAGCCACACACATAGGCTCCACTACCTTACTGTACTATTATGTAGCATACTGTACCGCATACTGTGTCACTGCTCAGTGTTGTTTGTGATGCCGTATTGCTGCGCCGTACTGTTGTATACTGTGCTGTATTATCCCAAACACTACCTCACTTTATTCACATGCCACTTTATTTCACATGCCACTTTAATGCACATATCTGTATATACATAATTGCCTATTCCATATACATAAGCATATTCCCTCTATCTATTCCATTTTATTTCATTTTATTTTATTGTATTTTATTTTATTCTATATATTTTTATTTTTATTCTATATGTATTCAACTTACTGTATTACATTTTAGGAGTCAGTTAGTTGGTCTTTTAGAAATAAATTTTTCCTAGGACATATTGTGTGTTATCACCAGGTGTGTTGCATTACATTTCAATGCATATATGTATGAAAGTATGTATATGTATGTGATGAATAAACCTCTTGAATCTTGAATCTTGAATCTTGAATCTTGACTGCTTGGTCAGACGATAGCTGAAGTCTATGATGTTGCTTTAAGGAGAGAAGTCTCATAAGGATCTGCTTGGATATACTGATAGGTTCTGCGATACTGCCTCAAAAAAGTGCACTTCTAGATGGTCTGCCTGGGTAGAACCGAACTGTGCGTATACTGTTTAGCGAGAAATACCTTTCAAGGACTGAAAGGGTAGAGTATAGATTTAGTCTGTGGATATCACATCAGTAAATTCAGTGTAGAAACTATATTTGGCTGGTGAAGAAAGAGTGAGAAAAAATAAAAAGGAGGGGGTTTCTCTCTCTGTCACTTTATGTAACAGTCTGTGTGTGTGTGTGTGTGTATGTGTGTGTGTGCGTGTGTGTGTGTGCGTGTGTGTGTGTGTGTGTGTGTGTGTGTGTGTGTGTGTGTGTGTGTGTGTGTGTGTGTGTGTAAGTGTGTGGGTGTGTGTTGGGGTGTGTGTTGCAGCTGCAGAGTGAGGCTGCTTGTGTCAATGTTTGTTCAAAACTGTTTGTATAATTGTGTTTGATAATGCTGCTTGTGGAATTATATAGTGTAAAATTGCTGTATATAATAACTGTGTGACGTATAATTCATGTTTACTGGTAAGACATATTGTGATTAAAAAAGATAATAATTTGAGTCAATAATGGAGATACATTTTATAAAGGGGCAAAGGTGTCAGGGTTCGCCCGGGTCCTACCGGCATCGGCCACTAGATGCCGCCAGTACTGCTATTTCAAGGTTGCTCTGCTTCACCTATTTCTGTTCCTGATTACCCTGCCTCATTAGGTTATATGTTTCACCTGTGTCTTGTTTGGTCGTCCCTATTTAGACCCTGTCGTTTGTGTCCTCGGGCGCTCAGTCTTGAGTTTGTCTAACCTCATGACAACACTCTTGTTCCAAGCTCCCGAGACTTCTTATTTGTTTTTGCCCAGTTTTTGTACTTGTTTTGAGTAAACCTCTATTTTTGCCACCTCGCCTCTGCCTTGTTCTCTGCACCTGGGTTCACTAAGCATACCTCCTAACAGCAAGACTGAGCGCCTGCCCTCCTCGAGGACGTCTCTTCTCTCTCTCTGCCCCTGAGACTACAGCCATGGAGGAGTACATCCGGGGGGCGCTCACCTCAGGTTTCATCCGCCCTTCTACCTCCCCGGCGGGCGCAGGTTTTTTCTTCGTGGGTAAGAAGGATGGCGGCCTGTGTCCCTGCATTGATTACCGTGGTCTGAACAAGATCACAATCAAGAATCGCTACCCCCTTCCTCTCATGTCCACATCTTTCGAGCAACTGCAAGGCGCCACCATCTTCACCAAACTCGATCTTCGAAACGCATACAATCTCGTCCGTGTCCGCGAGGGGGATGAGTGGAAGACCGCCTTCAACACACCTACCGGCCATTATGAATACCTGGTCATGCCTTTTGGATTGGCCAATGCTCTCGCTGTCTTCCAGGCCTTTGTAAACAACGTCCTCCGTGAGTTTCTCAACCGCTCTGTGTTTGTCTACATCGATGACATCCTCATCTTCTCCAGGACCCTTCCCGAACACATACAGCATGTGAGACAGGTCCTTCACCGCCTGCTCGCCAATGGCCTCTATGTGAAACTGGAAAAGAGTGAGTTCCACGCCACCACCGTTCAGTTCCTGGGGTTTGTCATCACCGAGGGTCACATCCAGATGGATCCTGCCAATACCGAAGCCGTCAGGGACTGGCCACCACCCACCTCGGTCAAACAGGTGCAGCGCTTCCTCAGGTTTGCCAATTTTTACAGGCGATTCATTCGGGGTTTTAGCACTGTGGCGGCTCCCCTCACCGCCCTCACTAGGACATCCACAGCCCGCTTCGCCTGGACTGCGGAGGCTGATGGGGCGTTCAGGGCTTTCAAGACGCGGTTCACCGCTGCCCCTGTCCTGGCCACACCAGAGCCTACCCTACCCTTCGTGGTGGAGGTGGATGCTTCTGATGTGGGAGTGGGGGCCGTTTTGTCCCAAAGGACTCACGACAAGAAGCTCCATCCATGTGCTTTCTTCTCCCGTCGCCTCACCCCAGCGGAATGGAACTATGACATAGGGAACCGGGAGCTACTGGCAGTCAAACTGGTGTTGGAGGAGTGGCGGCACTGGCTGGAGGGGGCCCAACACCCATTTGTCGTCTGGACCGACCACAAGAACCTGACATACATTCAGGACGCCAACCGCCTCAACTCCCGTCAAGCCCGATGGGCCTTGTTCTTCAATTGGTTCAACTTCATCCTGTCAAATCGTCCTAGTTTCAAGAACCTCAAGCCCGACGCTCTCTCCAGACAGTTCGACCCTCCTGAGCTGGTTGAACTCCCCGAGCCCATTCTCCAGAGCTCTCGCATCTTGGCTCCGGTCTGCTGGGGAATCGAGGCGCAGGTCCGGCAGGCCCAAAGGAGGGAGGCGGATCCCGGCAACGGGCCCCCGGGTCACCTGTTTGTCCCGAAGGCTGTCCGATCACAAGTCCTGCAATGGGGGCATTCATCCCGCCTCACTGGCCACCTGGGGATCTCCAGGACCCTCGAGTTCCTGCGCAGGCGTTTCTGGTGGCCTACCATGGATCAGGATGTCCGGTCCTTCGTCGCTGCCTGCACCATCTGCACCCAGAACAAGAACCCCCGGTCACGTCCCATGGGGCTGCTGCATCCCCTTCCCATCCCCAGTCGGCCCTGGTCACACCTCTCAATGGACTTAATCACCGGCCTTCCACCGTCTCTGGGCCACACCGTCATCTTCGTCGTTGTGGACCGGTTCTCCAAGGCCTGCCGCTTTATTCCTCTGCCCAAGCTCCCCTCAGCTACGGAAACTGCTGAGCTCATGGTGCAGCACGTTTTCAGTGTGTTTGGCCTGCCCCTGGACGTGGTGTCAGACCGCGGTCCGCAGTTTGCATCCCGGTTCTGGAAAGCGTTCCACCAGCTCCTCGGCGCCTCCGTCAGTCTGTCCTCCGGTTTCCACCCTCAATCCAATGGCCAGACGGAGCGGGTCAACCAGGACCTGGAGACAACACTGAGGTGCCTCGTGTCCTCCAACCCTGCCTCCTGGAGCGATCGTCTAGTGTGGGCGGAATACGCTCACAACACTCTGCGCTGCTCTTCCACTGGCATGTCCCCGTTGGAGTGCCAGTTTGGGTACGTACCTCCTCTGTGTCAGGAGCAGGAGGCGGAGGTGGGAGTGCAGTCAGCCCAGCGGTTCGTCCAGTGGTGCCGACGGACCTGGCAGAGGGCTCGTCAGGCCCTGCTGAGGACATCCCGGCAGCAGCGGATCCAGGCCAACCGATGGCACAGACCAGCGCCTATGCTCCGTCCGGGCCAGAGGGTCTGGCTGTCCATCAGAGACCTTCCATTACGGGTGGAGTCACGCAAGCTCCCGCCACGGTATGTTGGGCCCTTCAAGATCGTGCGGTGGGTCAATCCTGCCGCAAACCGTCTTCTGATCCCCAGGTCCATGAGGATAAACCCCACCTTCCACTTGTCGCGGCTCCCACCGGTGGTCACCAGCACCTTGGCGCCCACCACGAGGCCTCCTCCGGCGCCTCGCATCATCGACGGTCGGCCCGCCTACACGGTCCGCTGGCTGCTGGACTCCCGCCGGGTCCGCGGGGCCCTGCAATACCTGGTGGACTGGGAGGGTTACGGGCCGGAGGAGCGCTCCTTGGTTCCGGCCCGGGATATCCTGGACCCCTCCCTGATCCAGGATTTCCGCCGTCGCCACCCGACACTCCCTGGAGGAACGTCGGGAGCCGTTCCTGGACGGGGGGGTCCTGTCAGGGTTCGCCCAGGTCCTACCGGCATCGGCCACTAGATGCCGCCAGTACTGCCTTTTCAAGGTTGCTCTGCTTCACCTATTTCTGTTCCTGATTACCCTGCCTCATTAGGTTATATGTTTCACCTGTGTCTCGTTTGGTCGTCCCTATTTAGACCCTGTCGTTTGTGTCCTCGGGCGCTCAGTCTTGACAACGCTCTTGTTCCCTACCCTAGTTACTTGACAACGTGGCGGCTAGAAACCGAGAGAGATCTGGAGACAGATACTTTAATATCTGCCATTTTCAGGAGATCTATGGTTGAGGTCTTACCAGGACCAGTCAGGAACAAACTGGATGACGTGGTAGGATTAATCTCATCCTCTTAAGAGGTTTTGGGACAATGTCATCCACACGGTGGATAAATTTCGCCTGAATGAATGAAAACTGGCAGAGCAAGGCAAGGAAATACAAAAAAAACATTCTGAGCTCCAGCTGGAGGAACTAACAAGAAAAAGAGACAAAAGACAAAAATTAAATGCAAGGCGTGGCAACCGCAGCTGAACAAGGCACCATGATTCCAGTCACTCAGTCCAGTCCGCCCCCAGTTCAGCAACCTCAGAGGCAAGGGTTACCCACCAATACCCTAGTTACTGTATATAGACAAAGTATAGGCCAAGCCCCAAACCAATGGAATGACCCAAAAACAGGTTGAAAGGGATCCCAATACCAGAATCAATACCAGAAGCCGAACCAGTATAAACATTAGAATCAGAACCAGTACTAATATTCAAATTTGACAAATTTGACGTGACCAATATAAAAAAATGACTTAATGACAGCGTTGCTGTTACCAAAACAAGTGGCAATCGTTAAGTATCAGGTATGTGGATGAAAAGAGGGGCCAAGCAGGCTGAGGACGGCCTGTGGAGGGCCCAGGACGGACAGTTTGTGGCACCTACGGCATTATTTCATTACCAAGATGCATGGTCTTGACTATTGTGCAATGACAGTGATAAAGTTCCTGACTAGAGAAGTAATACCTTTGGTATTCCAACAGAGATAAGCTCAGATAATGGATCATCATTTACACAGAAGGCAGTGAAGCAAGTGTGCAGCACCTGAAAATAAAGAAAAGGCTTGAATGTGTGTAGAACCCGCAATCACATCGAAGGTTTGAGAAAGTGAATGGAACACTTAGATGAAAATAAACAAAATCTGTGCAAGCACAAAATTATTAATTATAATTATAATAATTTAATTATATAATATAATTATAATAAGAATTAATGCGCTACCGCATGTAAGCTAGAATAGAATAATTTTACGCTCCACCGTTAGAATAATTGCAACTGGAATTAAGAGAATATATCAGACAACTAACTGCAATACATGTAGTGACATACCAACAGGAAAATAGTAGAGTTCCAGAGCCAGAACAGGAGCCACCAAGGGGGGTGGAACCTAGAGACGGTGTCCACCTGAGAGTCTTCCGGAGACGGTGGAAGGAAAAAGGAAGGGAGGGTCCCTATACAGTGGTTAGAGCGATGTCATCTGCTATTCAGGTAGAGGGAAGCACCACATGGTATCATCTTAACCACTGTACTAAGGTACTGCAAAGGGACATTAGACCAGACCATGAGGACGGGGAGCCACCCAAGGATCCCAGGAAAACCGCAGATGGAGAGCCCCCGGAGGAGCCCACAGAAGGGGGGCCTCAGGGGGATTAAACTCTGCTTCCAGACTCTCTGGTTACTCAGGTTGTTGTTGATCAGCTGTGAACCATGGCAAATCCTGCTGGCTCAAGGGGCAAACGTGGAGGAGACCCGACTGGGGACCTCACCACCGTCAACTTGGACGACAACCTGGCCTAAAAACCAAGCGTCACAAAAGGAGGGTAACTCTGAGGCACATGGTAGCATAATACAACCAGAAAAGGTTTGGTTTGTCATATGTTCTGTAAGCAATGTTGTACATTTATTCCCAATTGTTTTACTCTCGCTATGAATAAACTGAAGAATTTCAGAAGGGAAGTAACGGCTGCTGCAGGCAGAGGAGCCCACACATGGGATTGGTTAGAGGGTAGCATAGGGAGATGGGGAGCCATGCTTACGAAAATAGGGATTGCGACAGGAATAGGGCTTGTGATAGTTGGAATAATCTTCTTCTGTTTGCTTCCAGTACTGAGAACGTTTATTACCAAAGTACTTGTTTTGACTAATCAGACATCCGTCCAGGCTGCAGTCAGACAGGCAACGGTTGTCATCAATCACTGGGAGGCGGCTGCTCCGGTGGTTGGCAAACCAGGAAAGTATGTCACAGCTGCTGGTCTCCCCTGTAACAGACATGGAGGAACACTCGACTGCCTGTACCATCATCCTGATTGTGTGTGGCTGTTCGGAGACAATGCTGAAGCAGCATGCAGAGCCCATGCACAGATGGTTCTACCTATCAATGGCTGGGAAGCAACCATTTAGAGGAGGCCGCACATCCCCAGCCCAGCACTGCAATTGCCTGGTGTTCTTAGGGCTGATAAGGGAGGTGGAAGAACTGTGTACAATACTGCACAGCTAAAGAAGAAAGAAGACATCCACAAACAGAAGACACGTGTTGTGATTTTCAGTGTATTGTCTGTATTTTACTTTTTGCTATATGAAGATCTAAATTTGGTAATCTTTTTCTGTCAAGCATCACGCGTGGAATGGTAGTGACAAGGGACGTAAAGCGGTGGTTGGACCAATCAGAGGCCGCGCTTCAGGACGCTCTTACTGACGTCGACTGGGACATGTTCAAATCAAGTTCCAGTGACGTCAGCCAATTTACAGAAATAGCTATGAGCTCCATAGACACGGTAGTGGACAGCATCATTCCCACGCTGAAAGTTTGGATATTTCCTAACCAGAAACCGTGTCTTGTAAGTGGAAATATGGGCATTTATAAAGCGGCGTCTGGTGAAGGACGCTTAATGGATGTACAGGGACACAGTGGAGCGACAGATGGAGCAATGGGACACCAGACACTTGCGGCAGGGGCTGCAGACTACTACGAACTACAACAGCAGCTTCTCCCCAGTGTGGACGCCTCCATAACCACTGAACTGACCTCCTATTTTGCGCAGTTTGAGCCTGGCAACAACACCACTAGCTCACCAGATAATTGTAAATACACCGCTGGGGATGAGTGCACACTCTCAGTATCCGAGCATGACGTCAGGAGGGCTCTGATCCATGTGAACACCAGGAAAGCTGCAGGTCCAGATGGCATATCTGGGAGAGTACTGAAGACCTGTGCTAACCAGCTAGCCCCGGTGTTCACGAGGATATTCATGCCTCCTTGGCTGAGTTGGTGGTCCCGTCCTGCTTCAAGAGGTCCACCGTCATTCCTGTCCCGAAAATCGCCTCTCCAGCCTGCCTGAATGACTACCGTCCAGTGGCCCTCAACTCGGAGGTCACGAAATGCTTCGAGAGGCTGATTAAGGATTACATGTGCCCCTCTCTCCCCCGCACCTTGGACCCGCTGCAGTTCGCGTACCGGCCAAACAGATCCACAGATCACAGGTACTGCACACCACACTCATGCACCTGGATGGCCGGAAGGGGGTCTATGTGAGATTGCTGTTAATTGACTATAGTTCAGCGTTCAATACCATAGTCCCCACCAGACTGGCTGTCAAGCTGCGGGAGCTAGGACTGAACACTCCGCTGTGAGCCTGGATCCTGGACTTCCTCTCAGCCCGACCCCAGGTGGTTAGGGTGGGGAGGCACATGTCCAGCTCCCTCACTCTGTACATAGGATCCCCCCAGGGCTGCGTCCTCAACCTCCTACTATACTCCGTGTAAACATACTGTATGACTGTGTGGCCAGGTCCAGCTCCAACACCATCATCAGGTTTGCTGACGACATCGTAATGGTGGGCCTGATCACCGACAACCATGAGAAAGCCTACCGCAAGGAGGTGTCTGACCTGTCACTCTGGTGCCAGGACGACAGCCTCCTCCTGAACGTAAGAAAAACTAAGGAGCTAATTGTGGACTTCACAGAGAAAAGAGGAATGTTTTTTTGAAAGCTTTGTGTTAGATTCAATGCGTTACAAATTATTATGCAAATTATATTTTTCTCTGATTATCCTTAATAGTCGATGCAAATGACAGTCAGTATATTTTTCAAGTCATCAACCGTTAGGGTGTAATTCGAATGTTAATGAACAAACCTCCCAATGATAACAGTATTTTTTTCAAAAATACAATACTCAAAATGCACTGTTTCAAATTATTATGCACAACAGAGTTTCAAAACATTTTATAGGTTGTAAAGAACTGAAAATGGTCATTTGTTGAATTTGCAGCATTAGGAGGTCAGATTTACTTATAATCAAAAGCTATTTCAATCAAAAGCATCTTAACAGGCCAAGTTACATGTTAAGATAGGATCCCTTCTTTGATATCACCTTCAAAATTCTTGCATCCATTGAACTTGTGAGTTTTTGGAGAGTTCCTGCTTGAATTTCTTTGCAGAATGTCAGAATAGCCTCCCAGAGCTGCTTTTGATGCGAACTGCCTCCCACCCTCATAGATCTTTTGCTTGAGGATGCTCCAAAGGTTCTCAATAGGGTTGAGGTCAGGGGAGGATGGGGGCCACACCATGAGTCTCTCTCCTTTTATGCCCATAGCAGCCAATGAGACAGAAGTATTCTTTGCAGCATGAGATGGTGGCATTGTCATGCATGAAGATGATTTTGCTACGGAAGGCATCGTTCTTCTTTTTGTACCATGGAAGAAAGTGATCAGTCACAGACTCTATAAACTTTGCCGAGGTCATTTTTTACACATTCAGGGACCCTAAATGGGCCTACAAGCTCTTTCCCCATTCCAGCCCAAAACATGACTCCGCCACCTCCTTGCTGATGTCGCAGCCTTGTTGGGACATGGTGGCCATCCACCAACCATCCACTACTCCACCCTTCCTTTATTATTCCATTATCTGCACGAACCCATCTGTGCTCTGAATCAGCCACAAATCTCTTCACAGTACAATGATCACGCTAAAGTTTTCATAAAATATCTAATGTTTTCATACCTTGTCCAAGGCATTGCACTGTTTGACGCTTTTCGGCAGCAGAGAGATCCTTTTTCTTTCCCATATTGCTTGAAACCTGTGGCCTGCTTAATAATGTGGAACGTTCTTCTTAAGAAGTTTTCCTTTAACTGGACTCTCCTGACAAACTAATAATGCCAGGTGTCTGAGATTGATTTCATGATCCAAAGAGCCCTGAGACACAATACCATCCATGAGATTAATTGAAAAACAAAAAATTTAATGTTTATGACACTTAAATCCAATTTGCATCATAAATTGGAACATGTACAGTATATGTATGTGTTATATGTGTGTGTGTGTGTATATATACACTACTCACAAAAAGTTAGGGATATTCGGCTTTCAGGTGATATTTCAGGATGAACCTTAAATGCACTATAATCTTTACAGGTGAACTTAATTTGACCTTCTCTAAACTTTTGAATGCACATGTCCAACTGTTCAATGTTTCAGTACTTTTTGCACAGCTTGCTGTTCTCTCAAAATTCACAATAGGTGTTTGATCCATGAATCGATACATTTCCTGGTTCAATTAGAATTGGTATTTAAACAGTCCTCTTCATCATGCTGTTCACATTTTGACATCATGAGACCAAAACGACACACAACAATTGATCAACGGTACCTCGCGATTGCGAGGCTTCAAACAGGATGTTCTCAGAGGGAAGTGGCCACTGAGCTTAGAGTGTCACAGAGTGTCATCAGCAGGTTCCAACAGAGATACAGAGAGACTGGAAGAGTCACAGAAAGGCATAGAAGTGGACGTCCTTTGTCCACATCCCACACTGATGACCGCTTCATTGTGAACAGTGCCCTGCGGAACCGGATGATGAATGCCACTCAACTCCAGGCACATTTAAGGGAGGTGAGAGGCACCCAAGTGTCACGTCAGACCATTCGAAACCATTTACATCAGCGTGGTCTGCGTGCTAGACGACCTGCAAGGGTACCTGACCACACCACCAGGCACAGGCATCATCGTCTTGCATGGGCCAGGGAAAACTGACGCTTGACAAGGGACCGGTGGGCTTCAGTGCTGTTCTCTGATGAAAGTCGATTCACGTTGAGAAGAAATGATGGCCGCCAATGTTGTTGGAGACGTCAAGGAGAGCGCTATGCATCAGCCACTTTTGTCACCAAACGAGCCTTTGGTGGTGGTGGTGTTACAGTGTGAGCTGGTGTGTCTAGTCAATGCAGAACTGCCCTACACTTTGTGAATGGTACAGTGAAAAGCCCATACTACCTGAATAACATCATTAATCCAGTCATTGTGCCCCTAGATGAACAACACAGGCCAATTTCATCTTCATGGACGACGATGCTCCAGCTCATCGAGGTCGACCTGAATCCCATAGAAAATCAATGGTATCAGCTGAGTCGCCATGTAGAGGCTCGTAACTCTGTGCCCCAGAACCTCAATGACCTGAGGACCGCCCTTCAAGAAGAGTAGGGGGCCATGCCTCAGCAGACAATAAGTCGACTTGTGAACAGCATGAGACATCGTTGTCAAGCTGTAATTGATGCTCAAGGGCACATGACAAGTTATTGAGACATTGACATTTTTTGTTGTGGTGTACCCACCACTGTTGTTGGCTTTGTTTCAATAAATAGTTAGAGATAAGGAAATCACCATTGCTACTTAAATGCCCTACTTTCATGATAAAATATCACTGTCGCGTGAACTTTTTACATTTACCATAAATTTTACCCAAAAGCCAAATATCCCTAACTTTTTGTGAGTAGTATATATATATATATATATATATATATATATATATATATATATATATATATATATATATATACATGACCCACCGCAGCAAAACCCGCTATCTCGCGCATTTCTAAAATCACGAGGAGCAGCCAAATATGTTTGTTTCCTTTCTAGAAGGAAAATTAGATTTTTCCAGATTCCTGTTCCTTTGGTTTTTTTTTTTTATCTCTCAACGTATTTTCAAAATCGAGTTTGATTTATAAATAGTAGATAATAAATAGTAGATAGTAAATATTCCCGTTAGATTACATGGGAAAACACAGTTCACTTACCGAGACGCTAAATAGAGCCGATCAATCGTTTCCTTTAAAGTGACCGTCCAGGTGAAGATCCTTCCTCCATATTCCATGTGATGTGAAGTCAAAATGTGAAACCGTTTTAGAGTTCAACCTTTAAATCGCACTACTTTTACACACACACACAGAGACATCATTGTTGAGGGGGCATATACCAACGTATACCACCGAAGAAGTCATGCTGACGTCACTTGCGTAAACAAGACGAGGATCCTTCGGTTTCATCTGTCTGTGAAAACTTTCATCTCTGTGTTGTTATGGCTTGGAGAAGTGGGTGGCGGAAGATCTAAATCATATCGCGGACCTTTATCTGACCAGTGCAATAGATCCAAGTCAGTGTAAGCAGCACGTACTGGACTCCGTGATGATAGTCAGTTCTCCGACAGCAATGCTGAATCTGATACCGGCGTCATCCCAGACTTGGAGAACATTTCAAACAACGGATTTCAACCTGAATGTGGCGATGAAACCGACGACGATATTTTCAAGAACCACCGGAGGGGACCGACGATATGCCCCTTGTTGTTACAACGGAAGAAGTTGATGACGTCATGAAGTCCGTTGAGGTTGGTGATGCAGATTATGAACAAGTAGCAATGGACAAGATTCTCAAGTTTACCTGCAAATGCAGCCAAGGGCGAAAAGAAAATGAAAAGAGGCAGCTCCAAACAGGCTCTCAGAGTGTAGCTGGTGTAGGGCTGGGGTTAGCCAACATAATAACTCCAACAATTTTTAAGATATTTGGCATATGCACATTTATATATTTAATAAAACCAAGGCTGATATACAGAGACTCGTATTATTGATAGACTCTACATTTTGTTGTTTTGTCCGCACTTTTAAACTCCTAAATAATTCCACTTTTATAACACATGTATATTCTTACTGTTAAATAAAAGCCTTTTTAAAAACCAAAGATGTTCCTGAACAAATTTGAGGCGCGAAATAAACAATCCAGTTGCTGAATCTTCACTCATATTAGATCTTCAAGATATAATTTAGAAGTTTTGTCCCACTTTCGTGAAGCACTGGCTCGCTCGCTCAGTGATTTTCTGTTTCATTCAATTAATGTCATAAAATTAAATAAATATATCTACAATAAAAAAAACAATTTATTTGTCCGGTTTTTACAGTAGTTCCTGCAGTGCGGACTCAATAAAAGGGTTCCTCCAAAAAAGTCCTTAGAACTACGAAAAAGTTCCTGTGGTGCGAAAACGCACGATAAGGCGAGTTCTGCAATACATTAAGTATTACGATGATATTTGTTGCAATATTTCAAATTTGGTTTATGTAATTTAAAACACCTGTTACACACAGCTACACACAGAAAGAAAACACTGATTCATTAATTCTTTCAAACCATTTGTTATTTAAAATCAGAGATGTATATATTGATTCTATTAGATGTACAGAACATATGTTCCATTCCAAAACATGTATATTCTTAAAGCATATTTTTTTAAGCATACAAAGTTGCTTTACATTTTGAACCACTACTCCCCTAGGTGGACAGATAAAGCATTGCAACTGCTTTTACACAAATGCAGCCTGGGGTTGTTCCCAGGCACTGGCGCAAAATTATGTTATCGAGGGGGATATTATCGCAGGCAAGATCTGAGCAGGGACTCGTCAGGGACCCTGCACAGGTCAGCCACACCCCAATCATGGATCTGCCTGGCTCCTGTCATGTTCCAGTGGTTCCTATTGTATACATCCCACCAGTTACACGCACTAATCACGAGTCCTCAGTTTCTGTTAATGCAGGCTAGAAAGACTACAAAGTATTACTTTTTGCCCCCGAGCTTACCCTTCTCCAGAAATTTTAGATGTGACCAGTAACCATGCAGGATTTGCCATTGTACAATCAATTGATGATGGTGAACCTTCACAGATATCCAGATGACTAAGATAGCTCAGCCATACTTCGCCCAGCTCACCGAAATTAAAGCTCTAACAGCAGCATATGAGTTGGGGGCAGGCAAGCCCCTCAGTGTATACACAGATTCAGCGTATGCATACAGCATATGTCATGTCCATGGCAACATATGGAAACGGAGAGGTTTCCGTAGGGCCGACGGCACACCCATTATTCATTGGGACACTATCATGCAGCTTCTAGTGGCTATGCACCTCCCCACTGCGCTCTGGTTTAAAAGAGGGGTGATTCTGAATCCAGAAAATGCGTCCAAAAAAAGGCGTATGGTGATACGACACCTCAAAGTTGTATGCTGGTCCCCGTTTTTGGCAGCCACAGTCGATAGAACATTGCAGTAGTGTGAAGTAGTGCACATTACAACCTCAGAAAAGCATTTTCATCCCCACATAGCACACATTCCACCACCAGATGGTCCTTTCAGACTTTTAATGCTAGACTACGTGGATATGACGCAACACATAGGGAGAATGAGATTTCAGATTCCAAATAAATGGCAAGTTTTTGTGCAGCGAGGTATTTCCAAGATGGCAAGTTGGCATTCCTGATAGCATAAGCTCGGACAAGGGCCACACTTTGTGCCAGAATTTAGGACAGCATTAAAAATGCTAGAATCAAACAATTAATTAAAATAGAAGAATCTTTATTTATCATTCAACCACAACACATGCGGTGACAACAACCAACACACACACACACTTCAAATTGCCGTGGCCAGTGAAATTAGTTCTCTGCTTTTTAACCGATCCTGACTTGTCCTTCCACCGGGCGGCGTACAGCAATGTGCCCGGGGACCAATTACAAATTTCCATTACTGGTCAGACGACGATGTTCTGCATGTTTTTGGTGGGGGTCCTTACTGATGTTACAAGGAGGAAACCTCATGTGAGCACGGGGAGAACATACAAACTCCACACAGAAAAGCTCCTCATCGGGAGATAACCCGCCTGAGCGTGGTGCCAACAGCAATTCAGGTGGGAATGAAACCCGGGATATTCTTGCTGTGAGGCTACAGTGCAATGTGTGCCACTGTGCAAAGTGCAATGTGTGCACTGTGCCACCGTACCCACTGGCCCAGATTTGGATGAGTATATCATCCTACGTCGCAAGGCACAGTTGAGCGCACTAATGGAATTTTGAAGGCCAAACTAGCCAAGATAATCGAAGATGGCCCGTTAAATTGCAGGCCTTGCCACTAGCATTACTGTCAATGTGATCAAGCACTTACAGGTTGACCCATGCCTTACCTCAGAGGTCCATATGAAGGACCTCTGCTTGAGCAACTGGAAAGGGAGCTGCAAAGCTACTGATCACATCTCACACAAATACATAAAGCTGTGTTCCAACGGGTGAAAGGTGTCACAGACGACAGAGAAGCAGACATCACAGTGGACCAACAAAGAATAAAACCAGGGGCCTGGGTGTACATCACGGTGTTCAAAAGAAAGTGGAACCAACCTAGGCGCAAGGGCCCATTCAAAGTCCGATTAGCAACCAGAAATGCCCTTTAAGTAAAAGGTAAGAAATTTCGGTTCCACCAAAATCACTGCTGCCACACAGAAGTCCCAGAAAGAACACTCGCGGCTTTTAGAAGAACAACAGTCTCTGTGGCGGAAGGGGCATGTGAAACTGCCCTGCAGGGACAGGAAGAGGCAGGTGAAACACGCACACAGGGACAGCAGCATCTCAGTGATGGGGAAGGTGACACCTACCCATGGGGAGAGAGATGATCCAGGAGATTGGCCACCAGATGGACAGTCATGAGGCAAGGAAGCAGGGACACCACAAGCAGCAGCCCAACAAGCGGCAGTTCAGCAAGCAGTGAGACCACTGGCCCAGCAGGAAGTCAGAGAACCTGCATGGTCATCTTACAACACTAGAAAACTTCCCCAAGTCAGGCCAATTCCAGATAGTAAAAAAGGAGGTTGCCCAAGCCTAGATAAGTGTGCCATGCACATGGCAGGCAGGGAATAAACCACAGGATGAAGGAACAACCACAAAGTCCACCCAGCCAGAACAAACAAAACACTGACAGGGACCAATTTTTTGACACTACCAGTTATAAGAGTCCCAGATCACATGTTTTTTCCGTTTTGTGTAGCAAGGGAAAAGAGCTAAGCGAAGTAGTTGCATGGAACAGGTCAGCCCTAAATGACACAGAAGGTTTTGTACAATGTAGGAATGAAACATGGTTCCCAAATAACTCCACCACAGCCTATATCAAACTGTGCTCTATCACAGACAAGCCACAGATCAAATGTCAGCAGCTTTTACCAAGTGGGGGCCATGTTGTGTATGAGAAAAATAGGACAGCAATAAGCCAATACCGACTGCCTAACCTCTCCAAGACTCCAAGACATGTTCTGGCGTGCGATGAAAATTAACAAGTTGTGTCACAGCTCTAGATTTACTGGATAGGAATTTGCGCCCCCATCCTGTTAACAGAACAATTAACAATACTAGCCCCTCCACCAGTGGAACCAAGTACAAGGCACAAAATAAATCTGGTTACTCCATGGATACTAGATCCCCAGTTATACATTGCGTTTAACCTAGAGCCATAGGGTGTACCCAATGACCATCGGTTATAGGCAAGGATTGAATAGTGTCAGGACAAATTGCAGGCTCAATTCCCATGTACGGGCAGGCAGTAAATGCTCAGTATCTGGCTCGCAACAGCAGATGGGTTAATAAGTTATGGTATAATCAACAAGCCTTATAAACGACATTAGACAGGCTTTAGAGGGAGTGAGAGAACAACCGCTGTCTGTTTTACTTATGACCCCCTACAAAATAGATTTGTTATAGGAACACAACTTGCTGAAGATCAGGGGGTGTGTGAGATTGTGGGAGAAGAATGTTGCACAGTCATTCCCATGCATACATGTGAAGGAGGATCTCACTGACGCATTGAAAAAATTAAAGAAACTGAGGGGAGAACATGTTAGACATTTCAATTGGAATACACAAGCCGACCCTATATGGACATTTTTACAAAATCTATCCTGGCGCAAGATTCTTAAAGGCATGGGGATCACTATTGGCTTAATTCTGTTAGTAGTAATGATAACCTTATGTTGCGTAGTTCCACTGATTAGTGTCATGGTTAAGAAAACGATGACAGTAGTGACTGCCATTTCCCTTTGTAGAAGGAAGGAAGTGCTCTCGCACATCAGGCGGATCCCCATCACTTGTACAGCATTCCCACCAACAACGAATCGTGTGAACACCTCATGTCAATGGAAGAGATTGTATAGTCATGAAATCACTAACGAAAGATAATCATGGCAGACGGCTACAATTGGACAACACCTATGACCTCCACCATGCCCCACATTGGCCAACCCCTGCCAATCAGAATACAAACCACCCTCGTACACGCAATTCATGCCCATTGACACCCTTTCATTCAGCCCTTTTGACAACACCTCATTCCGATCCTTCATGGCACAAGGCCAGGCTCTATATCCCCCACAGATGCTGCCTGTTCCCCCAGAATGCCAGTGGCCCCAAATACCACAGAGATTCCCTGCATGAATAAATGGCCCCAGAACCCCCAAAGATTCCACTCAGCCATCTTCAGACACATGCAGGCCCAATTCACCATAGGTCCACAACCCATTGCCCAAAGCACAGGCTCCACCTTTTAAGGTCCCCCTGCTGTAATCCCACCAGTGACACCAGGCCACACTTGCTCCGGAACGAGCATGCCCCACCACCTTAACCCTCGTTAACGGGCATGGGACATCACCGTATTGCAGACTTGGCTGAGTCCCCTCACTCCTACAACTCCAGCCCCCTTGGATACTTCCCCAGACACTGGCACCCAGGATGACTGGATGCGGCCCCTCAGTCCCACAACGCCAGGCTCTTCCAACATGTCACCCAGCACCTCATCAGATACAGAAACTCTAGACAATGCCCCACAGGAGCGTCCAGCCACCACAATGGACACAAATGTCAGTCCGTTTTTTGCCCACCCTGCCTCCATGGCAGCTTTGTCTTGGCCTGGTTTCCGCTCCCTACTTGACAGGGTCCCACACGTCACAGCCTACGCAAGATGCGGGTCAGGGAACAACTGCAACGCCAGTCACTAAGGGCCCACCGTAAAGCTAAGGACCACCTCACTCAGTTGTTGTCACACAAAGACAGAGTGGACACACTCAACACCATCGCTGCGTGTTCAGTGGCTGCCCCGGGGGACTTGGTGAGCTTCACCACCAACTGCCACTGCTGATGAATGATTTATGATGATGATGATGATTTCTTATAGACCTGTTGTAATAAGGTTTATATTTGGTAATCTTTTTCTGTTTATACTACAGAAAAGATGGTTTTGCATATTTTTATCCATCACATAAATTATTGAGTACAATAGTATTGAGTATTTTCTGATAATCAAATATAACCATACTAATGTCTCATCGCATATACACAGTGAATCTACCCTAGTTTCTCACAAATTCTATCACCCACAATATTATTGGATGGTATGTCGTTATTCTGTTGGAGTGTCACTTTCGTTATTCTGTTGGAGTGTGACTTTCATTATTCTGTTGGAGTGTGACTTTAGATTCACAAACGGAGGAAATGTTATGGTCAATTATTTACCCCCACAAGACAAGAAACCTGACATGTTGTACTAAGCCATAACTAGTCCATAACTAAATATTCAAGTTGTGTGTATTAAAAAACCTTTTAAAAAATGTACGAGGACAAGACAAGACACCAGTAAATTCAGAGGGTTAAAACTCAAAATGCCCAAACGTGCCCAAACATGACACAAGTATGTACAGAAGTACACAAGTACACAAAACATTTTTGCTTCTGTGCCTCTGGCGTTTGTGGGCATGTCAGCTCAAAATCGACTGGCTTTTGTGGGCAAACCAAACTTTTCAAACCTCTCTCCTTTTCCATATCTAATATACATTTTATAGATAGATGGTGCCATGTCTACTTATTTTTCACTAAAATGGTGTAGTTTGTTTACTAGGCAACATAAGGGGGATGGTAGGTCAGGCGGTAGAGCTAGTGATCTAATGGTTGCTGGTTCGATCCCAGGCTCCTCCTGCTAGCATGCTGTAGTTGTCCTTGAGCAAGACACTTAACCCCTAATTGCTCCTGATGGCTGCGTCCGTCGGTGTTTGAACAATTGTAAGTCGCTTTGGATAAAAGCGTCCGCTAAATAAAAATGTAATGTAATAAATAACCTCTTGAAAAATATTTTGTAAATAATCTTGCCATCCACCATGTTCCAAAATGATGTGCTCCTTATTTTATTGATAGTTAAAGTGACGTTTTGCAAACAAAAAAAAGGAACAATGCAGTGGTCCGAGTGTCCATAGTCCAAGGAGCAGTGCCATTGAGAGTGTATCTTCCCTCCTATTGGCTGTCGCCCTGCGCTTGGCACTGCTCATTTGCATAAAGTTGAAACCTGCTAAATTTTCCTTGTCGTTGTGAAGTTGTCAGCTCGTTGTCAGCTAGAGTTGCATTGCAGGTTGAGAACTTGAACTCCACTTGCAGACTAACTCTGTTCTGTATGCAATGGCATACAAATTCGCTGTGTTGTATGCCCAGCATGCTGACAGCACAGGTAAAAAAAATAAATAAAAATTAAAAAACAATTTTCAGCTCGTCGCAGGTTGTCACTCTGCCCCCTGCAGCTGGATGAAGCAGAGCTCTGTTTGAAATGCATTGCAGCCTCTGGCTTTGCAGCCACACCTTCGTCCTTCTACTGTTGTGGAGGTGAGGTCAGAACAGAATTGGACAGAATATCTTTAAATTTCATTTTTAAACACTAAAATATCCCGGTTTTCAACATTCTCTACCAAACTGCCCTGGTTTTCACCACAATTGAAATAATAATAATGTTATACTTGTTTTCAGTGCTTACATATATTATATACTGTATACAGGCGTACACCAAGATCCTGCCGGAGAAGTGGATGTCATTATCAACACGCCCACTCCCTGGCTGTGAATTGTATGCTTTCAGGGGTGTGCGTGTGTGTGTGTGTGTGTGTGTGTGTGTGTGAGTGTGTGTTTCCGGTAGAGCCAGCGCTGCACGTCCCCGTGCCTCTCCGTTACCTTATACCCCGCTGTGCCAAAAACCCGGTAACATCTGGAATTTGCCATTACAAATGACTGCAATAGACACAGGTAATAATTGGCTCCACCTCTGCTCGGCTCTGATGGAAACAGGTCATTCAACCTGTGCAACAAACTACTGCAGATGTTCTACCAGTCAGTGGTCGCCAGAACAATCTTCTTTACCCTTGTGTGCTGGGGAGGTTACAGGCATATCAGGACCTTGAAAGGAAATCTCTGTGGTGGAAACAGATTTCCTACCATGTGGGCCTAGCAGGTGTGTGTTTAAATGCAAAGGAGATAAGCAATGACCAATGGCCAATAAATATTATCTACAAGATATGATCATGACTATTCCCTGTAATAAAAATAAGATATATATATATATATTGTCTGAAGACATAAGCCCCATTTCAACTTGTTTCATGTTGGCGTAATGTGGGAACAGAAGCTGGTGTCAATTTTCCAAAAAAGTTGCTCAGTAAATCTCCCCAATCTCAACCTAGTATCATTTCAGGGAAAATGCCGGTATGGATGTGTGTAAGAATGGAAGCAGTAACAATGCCGGGACAAGCATGTAAAGCAGTACAGGCAAAGCACAAATAGTGGGTTTTTACGAGTACTTTTTTTGTACAAATATTTAAAATATTATTTGTTTTCAAGAAGAAAAAAAACATTCATAAAAAAGCAAGTCTGATCCGTGGCACTCGGCTCCAAAGACAAGAAACTGAAACACGTCCAGTCTCTACAGAGACAGGTCTCTTTATTATTTTATTGTTTTAACCACCACCACTAATAACCGCTAATATTGTGTAGCACCCCCTGCTCACAACGTCATCTGAGCGCTCACTGAATGCTTGCCGCCACCGGCAAGATATCAAGCATGTTTAATAACTGGTCATGTCGGGATCGAATCGGGAGTGACGCAACGAGCTACAGCCAATGAGAGGAGGAGCAGGAGGGGAGATGGGGGGAGAGGAAGAGTCGAGAAAGAGAGACAGGGAAACGGGAGTGTAAAGTGAAGTATGCAAAGGTAAGCAAGTACTTAAATTACTTTGTCAAGTCTCAGGTTGTTGTGAGGCTGCATAGAAAATAATTTATATTAATTCAAAAATATATCAATATATATATATATTGATATATCACAGTTACAGCAGCAGTCTCTACATCACGTCCATCACAAATTTAAATTCCTCCAGAGCAAGTGAACCCATCCTGTCAGACATTGAGGGGAAAAAAAAAAAAAAAAACATCAGACAAGGTAAACAACTAAAATAAAACATTTCTACAATTAAAAATGCATGTTTCAGGACTTAAGTCAGATCCTGGGAGATTGCTCTTTACTGAGTTTATGCCAAGTTAAGACTACGTTGTTCTGGGCTGACAAAGCAAAGCCGAGCAAAGCCCCAGATCGGAGTAAAGTCACGTGTTGTGAACTGCTCATGACGCGACCCGACTGCTTGCCGATACTGACAAGATATCAAACATGTTCAATGTCTTATCGTGTCGGGATTGAGTCGGGAGTGACACAATGAGCTACAGCCAATGAGAGCAGACATGGCGTGACTTGGGGAGGGGAGCAGTCTAAAAGGAGAGACAGGGAAACGGGAATGCACTGAGCAGCAGCCAGAAACATGAAACAAAGCTATTTTGCTAGGTTTTAAATGTATTTCTTATTTAAATTCTGCTTTAATTATTTTGTTTGTACAGTGATCAAGAATATAATAACAAATAAATTATCTTGTCCAGCGCATGGTATTGCGTCATTTCCCCATGTCAATTCTCTGGTGTGTTTTCGTGACAAAACCTAGTTTTGAGACCCAAAAGACTCGTTGGGCATTCCTCTTGTTGAAAGATCTTGTAGGTGAAAGATCTTGTCTCTCTCTGTCACCGAACACAGAAATTTGTGCTACAAAAGATGTTCTGTGGGATCAGACCAGACGGGTTAGACTTCCCTCCCCACGTGCATCAATTAGCCCATGGGTGCCTATGACCCTGTCGCCAGTTCACCGGTTATCCTTCCTTCGACCACTTTGGGTAGGTACTAACTACTGCATACTGGGAACACCCCACAAGACCTGCCATTTTGGATGCACTAGATACATCTTTGCCCATCGACATTTATAATATCTTTTTGACTATAATTCTGGTTTATATCATATTATACTATAATATTACTGTATATATAAATAGCCTATCTCACTTAATGACCGAGTTCCATTCCTACGACCATGTCGTTAAGCGAATTTCACGGTGGCGTGGTGATTGCGAATGCTAGTGTAGTGAATACTGACAGACTGCGGGAATGAGACAGAGACTGAGAACGGTGATGATGAGATGGTTGACACTGAGATGCCGCACCGCGCATGCGTGGTATTGTACAATACCGACTGGTCGGAGAGCTGGTTGTAAGTCCAAACATTGTTAAACAGGTAGGTCGTTAAGTGAGGAATACCTGCATAACAGCCCAGTACAAAAACACAGCTGGGATGGAATGAAGGACAGAGGACACTTTTCACCTTTTGCCCACCGCACCAGCAGCCAATTAGGACCAATATTCCGGTGCCCAATGGTTCCTTCTAACCTGATGGAAAAGACGTTCAATAGCACTGTCCAACATCATATGAGTTACAACAAATCTTCATGAAAGGTTTAGGACTAAGATGGCAAGACGTAAATGTGGGATGCGAAGACACCGCGGTTTATGATCCCACTGTTGGGTCTCCAATATGCTTCAACTTGAACTAGTACTAGGACGAATTATCCAGACCCAGACCCACCCCTCCATCATGATGTGGGATAGGATCAGAGCTTGTTAACAGAAAGAAGATGAAAGCCTGGACGAGTACTTTGAACGCCTTGTGCGTCTCTTCATTCAACATAGTGGTCTAAGGTGGGCCCCTGGAGATGTCGATAGCCCATATGAGCAACCGCTAAAGGATGCTCTTATCGAAGGTCTTCAGCCAGAAATCAGAAGGATCGCCTGCACCACCTGTATAGGGTACGAGGGTGTTTGGCTCGCTGAAATTAAACGGCACGTGATACATGGTGTATCATACCATAATAAACAAAAAGCAGTAAATAATGTACGCCACGTTGAGACTGCTGATAGCTTGCAATTGGCTCAACTGCCTTTCTATGAGAGGAACCAACTAGGTTGCAGAAGAGGATGAGGATGAGGAAGACCAGGCAGACGAGAGAATGCACCTGGCCGAGGAGGACCAGGATACGGCAGTGACCGTATGTTCATGTGCTACTACTGCAACGAATATGGACATTATGCCTGTTCCTGTCCTAACAGACTCAACAGGGACAAGGAAGAAGAGAAGGGCAACTGAAACGCAGCTGTGATTTTATGAATCCCTCAGAACTGCATTGTACTGTCAGGATTAGTGGCGAAGGAAAAGATAAGGAATTTGAGAAGATATGATTTCAGGAAACTCATGCATGTCAATTGTTAACAGGGAAAGGAGTTCTCTGCTAACCACAATATTGTGCGTTAAAGGTCCAACTGACCCCAACACAGGATGCTGTGACGTTTATGATTACCTTCTGCATGAGTCGTTGGCAAAATTATCAAATTTATCATGACAATCTATTGGCCCTTGGGTTGCCAAATGTGCTAGCATAGCAGATTGGCAGGTGCATCCTGACAGGAGTCAATTTAGTCCAAAAGGTAATGTTTGGTGGTTTCCTAATCAATCCACTTTTACATGTGTACGATCAATCTCATCCACGGAACACCCCGCATTAGAGGGGGTGCCAGAGATTCTCTGGGCCAAAACCAAACATGATGTTGGACAAATCGAGGGGGGAACTCCCCTCGTGGTCACACCAAAATCCTCCTACCGACCGCATAAACCGCAATATCTGTTGCGACCAGACGCCGTGTTAGGTATAACCCTTGTGTTTGAATCACTCTTAGAAGCAGGCATTGTTGTGCCATGTCCCTCATCTCCATGCAATACACCAATACTGCCTGTTAAGAAGGCGGATGTAGTCTTGTGGTGTTTTGTTCAGGATTTGTGCGCTGTAAATGATAATGTTCACTGCAGGGCGCCTGTTGTTCCTAATCCCACTATGATTTTGTCTCAAGTCCCGGGTACATCAAAATGTTTCACTGTTATTGACATTGCAAATGCTTTCTTTAGCATCCCAGTAGACGAGGACTCGCAATTTTTGTTCACTTTCACTTTTCAAGGGAAACGTTATACATGGACTCGCATGACACATGGATATGCAGAGTCTCCAGCAATGTTCTCTAATGCATTAGGTGAAAATCTAGCTGGTTCGAATTTGTGAATGGCAGCACATTGATCCAATATGTAGATGAGTTTTTGATCTGCTTGTCAGATGAGGAATCAGGTATCGCAGAAAGGCGGGCCCTCCTAAACTATTTCGCCAAAAATGGTCACAAGGTTTCTAAAACTGAACTCCAGCTGGCACAAAAGAATGTTCATTATCTGGGTCGTGACATTTCATCACACGGTCGCACCCTGGGCAACTCTAGAGTTGCCGCCATTTTGTAAATACCTAAACCAAATACTAAAAGGCAGGTGATGGCCTTTTTAGGTTGCTGGGGTTATTGCTGCTTTTGGATTGTGGATTATGTGATACTTCCCCAGTAATTATTAACAATGGCTCATAGGAAGGAGTTGTCGTTGTCAAATCGGGTTGATTGGAGCCCTGAGGCGGAGGAAAGCTTTGATGCTCTTAAACAAGCTCTTACATCTGCCCCATGTTTGGGTTTGAAGGATATGACGGGCCCTCTCACTTTGACGGTGGATGAGAAGGATGGTTTTGTCTGCTGTGTTGCTGCAACCACATGGAGATAAATTACGTCCTGTTGGATATTTTTCTCAGAAACTTGGTGCCGTGGCAAGTGGGTTGCCTGCTTGTATGTGTGCGGTGAGTGCTGCATCTATGGCAGTGGCTGCATCTGCCTCGTTTGTGGCCTACTGTCCACTTACTTAATGCATGCATATGGGCATGTGGCCTCTATCTTGCTACAGAGTAAAGCGGCTCATTTCTCTCCAGTGAATGCTCTCCATCATCAACAAGTGCTGCTCTCGCTTCCCCATGTCACCCTGTAGCGATGCACCGTTCTTAATCCAGCCACTCTTCTCCCCACTGCTGACGATTGGGATCCGCATTGCTTGGCAGCGATAGCCATTGTGGCTTCGCCCTGCCTAGATCTTGCTGCTGAAGCTCTTGTAAATTATGATATGGAAGTTTTTGTGGATGAGTCTGCACAGAGGTCACCGGCTGGTGACCTGCTTGTGGCATATTCAGTTGTGACTTATTTTGAGACCCTGGAATCTGCTAGGCTCCCAGGGCATCTTTCAGCCCAGGCTGCAAAATTGTTTGCTTTAACCCATGCTTGTATTCTTGCCAAAGGGAAAAGTGTAAATATTTATACTGACAGTCGTTATGCATTTGGTGTTGTACAGACTGTTCTTAGACTCCGCTGGAAAATTCATTGCTAATGCTGACCTTGTGAAGAACCTCTTGGACGCCATCAACCTCGCAGCTCAAATGGCTATTTGTAAATATGCTGCTCATACTAATGCCTCTGACCCTATCTCTAAAGGTAACGCTCGTGCCGATGCATCCGCCAAAGCCGCCGCTGTATCTAATGCTGCTCGTGTTCTAACAATGGTCATCTCTCCTGCAGATGGAGGGGACTCTGATTTCTTTACTAACCTTGTTTCCCTCCAAACTCAGATAATTTATACAATGGGACAAGCAACAATTCCAGACATCTCTTGGTTATGTGGACACATGGCATATGCAAGTCTGCCCAAGAACTGGACTGGCATTTGCACACCAATTATGTTAGATATGCCAATTTACATGTATAATGTGACCAAGATCCATCAAGCTGTGCGTGTAAGACGATCAGGAACATATATGTCCGTGACATCAGTTCCAGCTGAGTATAAGATTGTAGTCGGAGCACAACATTTTTTTTGTCTGTATTTGCACCTGTAGGTGTATCTGCAGCTTTTAAGTGGCTAAATATCATACATTATAGATCGTTACTGTTCATTAATGCAACTATCCTAGCAGAAGAAGCTGTAAGTGCAAGAATTAACGACTCCAGAATCGTATGGTACTAGACATAATGAGTGCTGCTCAAGGAGGTGTATGTGCTATGATAGGTGATCGTGTTGTACTTACATTCCTGCCAATGATGTAGAATCAGGGAATTTTTCTTCAGCCATACAAGCTATGGAAGAGTTTTGTGATGATCTAATGAAAGATCAAGTGGCCACTTGGGACCCATTTGCTTGGCGAAGAAATGCACTGGGGCCATAGATTCCTGTCTTGATAATGTGTTTGATGCTATGCTGCTGTAGAGCGTATAATACCTTTCCTTCGTAAGATGATTACTTATATGATGGCGGGACAGTTTGTCTCCACACCACCTTATGACGATGATGGAGATATTAAGACATTGAGATGTTGAAATTTGAAGATGTTTGTTTAATTGTGTTTATCCTCACTTAAAGGATGTGTTAGTCATTATGTTCACACAATGAATATTGTCGTTATTATTATTAATAATATGTTGTAAATGATAACCATTGCTTAATCTGCATAACATTATGTATTTGTGGAATCCCTCTGTGTTTATTTTGTTTATTTCATAATGTGATTCATGATTTTTTTGTTTTCTAGTTAGAATTGTAGTATGGCTTCACACAGGATTTTTTTCATTGTATGATTGGGTTTTTTGTTGTTATGTGTTGTCATAGTATAGTGTAGATAAACCTTACTGGTCTTTGTGAGAGAAAAATGATTACGATCAACTATTTTGAATGAGGACAAAAGCCCCTATCTCCACAAGGGGGTTTTAAAACATTTGTCTCTGTCTCCTCAGGAACCCCCCAGAGTTAATGTAAAGAGAAATGTTTTGCTCCCTACAATGTCCATTTTAACATGAAAGAATCAGATCACACTTGGCCCTGTTTACCTTCTATGGAGATGAAGAAACTCAACAGGGGGCGCAGACTTGTTGGAGACCTCTGACCCAAGCCACACCCTGTTTTACTGTATAAAGCCTCCTGTCTTTTCCTGTGATATCAGATTGATCTGAGTGCTGCTTTGTAGCAGTACAGAATCTTTCTCTTTATTCTGCAGAATGAATCATGAATATTCTCAGTTTTGTTTTCTTGTAGCGGGCAGATTAACCTCACCAATCATTGCGGAATAATTTCTTCCACAGTTTGGCGTTGTCGGCAGGATCTCTGCTTGCCTCTGTTGGAACTCTTCATGCCCAGGTTGTGTGCACAATGGCAGGCAGGAACCGACTGTAAATACATCCAAGAAGGAGTCGTCTGGCATGACTGGCAGATCGAGCAGAGAGCAACACGAGATCTTGGAAAAATTAAGGTGAATTAAGGAAAAGCTATTGTGTAAGAAATGGCTCTGAGTAAAACTTCTTTGTTTACTCAGAAATCCCCCCCCTCACATAGACATATGGCCTGTTTGCGTGCGGGGCTACTAGGACGGGGTAGTGGATAACCAGTCTGGACGACCACGAAAGTGACCAATATTGTATCGATCAAGATGATCGTGGATTTTTGTTTGTTTATCTTTATTTTTTTAATATATATATATTTTTTGTAAGTAATAAGTATTGTTGATTCCTCCTAGCAGAAGCGTTGAGTAACTTCTGGTGTTGTAGGAATACAGTACATTTAATTAATAACTAGAGTAAAATTTATTATAAAGAAAAAGGGAATAAAAATAAAATCAAAGACAATAATACTAATTGTTATTATCATAATTTTAATTATTGTTTTGATTATTGTTTTTTACTATGTTGTTTAGATTTCATTAGGAAGGTATTGATAATCCAGCTATGCGACTTACTTTCTAACTAGTTTCAATAAGTTTCAATTAGTTAGGAGAACAGAGTTCAAGGGCCCACTGTGTGACTCTATTTGTAGTATAATACACTCTAATACACATGAATCCTGTGTGATCAAATTGGTGTCTGGCCGATTGATCACTCTGGAACACATATGGATGAGATGAGTTCGGGGAGATTCTATCAGTTTCTTGGGCTTTGTTGAGCCTCCTGGCTGATGAAATCTCAATGAAACAAGTGAATGTATAAATGCAAGAAAGCATGGTATGTGTGCTGTACATAACATGTTAAACTAGTTTCACACAGGAGTCCTTGGTGTTAAAAGTACTATTATAATCTGAAATATCTGGTAGGATTGCTAGAAAGGATACGGTAAGGTTTTAAATGAATTAGGACATTTATTTTTCATTATTATTTTTTTTAAGACAAATAAAGTGGGAAAGTTTGCCCATGATGCATTGGGGATTCTTTGTTTAGGATGAAACTTGGAGAAGAGTGCGTGTAAAAGTCATTTTAGTAGGATATTGGTTCAGCAGAGGAAGCTGCATAGCTGAATAATTTAACTAATAGTCAAATGTTGTAAAACAGAGATCTTTGCTGTGGTAGTATGAATAGATATTGCAAGGTTTGAACTGTTGGATTGTGTTTAGAGAGATGATTGTGATGTTGACAATAGTGTTGTGGTTTAAAGTTGCTGGAAAGTGTTTTTAGTTCATTAAATGTGACTTTGGTAAGGTTAGGAGTATGGTGAGTTTTTTTTAGTTTTTTTTAACAACTATAGTTGGTACTTTGTTAATAGATTTTAAGGAAAAGCATTCCAAAATTGGTAAAACTAAATTGACCAATATAAATTAAAAAGAAAATTGCTTCCAAAATATGTTTTAAGACATCGCGCAGAGCAGATATGATGCATAGTAGCATCAGAAATGAATTCATTTTTGGTTTATAAAGAGTTATTCCTTTTTAAATTTACTTTATTTTTCCCTTTTGTGTTCTTATGTCAAAGTAATCTGCTGGTTGAGATAAGATAATGCTTTATCTATCCCACAGTGGGATAGTCTGCAGTATTACAGCGGTAACAAATTGAATGGCACAAAGAATTAGTAAATTGGTAATTCTAAATCAAAGGATATGATAAATAACTAAATAGCATAGATTAAACACTATACATTAAATCATGATATTGCATTAGTGAATTGTAAGTATTGGTGTGATATACAACTGTGTTTGTATGTTTCAAATCCTTACCGGTTACTTTTTGTTTTTCTTAGTAAAGCTGATGATTGTTTAAGTTGATCGAACAACATTATTAATATTATTAATTTTTATTTTTGTCTTACTCAAAAAGTAATCTTGATTTGACATTGAATACGATAGATGTTGATATACAGTATAACATTTAACAAGTAGTTTAACAAAGAGGAATAATTGTTTTGTTTTGTATACAAGAGAGGTAATGGATTGTGTACGTTCGCTTACTAAAAATTGAAACACTTAAATAAATGTGAAATACGTTGGCCATTTAGATGTTTTTTTTTTTTATTTGGACATTCAAAAATTTTAAGTTTAAACTTGTGATTCGATTAATGTTTTAATTATATATTGATGAATTAACCAACCCATCTATTCAGTGTTTTATTTCCGCCGTTTTAAGCAGGAATCCACTGACTGCAGTTTTGGCTTTTGCAAATTTGATTATTTAATAGGCTCAATTGGAATTATTTTGAGATGATATGCATGCAAGTATATTAATGGAGAGACCTTGATTGGATTTAGCTCTATATCGCATATTGAGCTCAATCGTTAAAATCATCAGATATTATGGAGTGCATTATAGAACCAGAATAATTCTTGATTTGTTCTTATTTTAATATGATATTCTAGTTGTTGAAACAATCATTAGAAGCTGAGTTCAGGATTACTGTGTTAACACTCAGGGACACTGTTGTCAGAGGACCTTGGAGTGATTCTCTCTATTACATTACATTTCACAGACGCTTTTATCCAAAGCGACTTACAATTGTTCAAACACTGACGGACGCAGCCATCAGGAGCAATTAGGGGTGAAGTGTCTTGCTCAAGGACACTATGGCATGCTAGCAGGAGGAGCCTGGGATCGAACCAGCAACCATTGGATCACTAGACCACCATCTCTACCGCCTGAGAGGTATACCTTTCCTTTCATCTTATGTTTTTTTCACACAAGCCCAAAAGCCTGATATCCTGCTGAGAGAATGGCTACTCCTGCATTTCTGAGAAGGTCTGTGAAAACCTTGTATACAGAGATCCAGTTTGGCCAACGTCAGGCTGAATAGAAAATGAAAAGACTTGGGACATTTTCTGAACCACAAAAAAGCTTTTGTTATGGAAAATCAAATGCAAGCATTAACTCCTGCTGATCCGTCCCTTCACCAACGAACATGAAGTGTTTGGCCTCCAAGTACAGCAGACGCACAATTGGAAATTATGTTGTGCACAGTTGAGGAGCCTCATCAACTGTGCTCCTTTGGAACTGGATTCAATGATGTCACTGTTTCAGACACGATGAAACTGAATGACTGCAATTGGAATTTCTTCTCTGCTGTGGAATGACTGACCACCTGAAGTCCTGCTGGAAATGATATCTGTGTGATTACCATAAGGACTGCTTCTGTGTTTTCTCAGCCATTGTTTTATCAATGTGTCTATCCTGATAGTGCACAGATCATTTCTAAAAAATATTTCATTCTAGTAAGAATATTGCCAAACTTAAATTAAATAATTTTCCAAAATTTTAGGAAAAGATTTTGAATAGTTTGTAAATTAAATGATTAAGTAGAGATATAATTAGGCACAGATTATAGATGAAAGTGATTGTTTCATTAATTGACAAATATGTTATTAATAGCCCTTCCAGGTTTATATGGTCTCAATTTGAATGCTGGCTATGTTATTGTCATTATAGATATATATTTGTTTTAAAAAGGTGTTTACTTGATTGGAATACTCCCTGTCCTAAAGGTAAGACTAGCAGTTCAAAGCTTAGCACATAATATATGTAATTTTTAGGAGGTGAGTAATGTAAATTAACCATGAGAAATTGAAAGTTGATCAAATATTATTTATCAACGCCAGTCAGGCTCCTATTATATTGATGACGTTAGGGTACTATTAGATTGGTGACTGCTGACATCTCAGGCTTATTGTTTGCGGTTATTAATTGTACCTTTAAGGGTATAAGTAAGAATTATACAAATAAATAAATAATAAATTAAAATGGGAATATAGTATTGAGCGCTAAATATTAAAATGTTTTGGTATGTGAATCACATTTTTCCTTACCCTCTCTAGTTGCTTAACTCATTATTGAAGTTATGTGGAGCCTCAGGAAATGTTTTCTTCTGCCACATTACGGAATTTTATTTTGACTGATTTTCAATTTATCAATGGCAGCACACTTATTAGAATATTGTAGTTTATTGATCTACTTGTGTCATAGATACACAGGAATTCCTAAAATACTGAGAACAAGATGTTTACAGTTTCTATTTTTTCCCTTATAACTCCAGCCGGCACAAAAGAACGTTCATTATTTGAGTCATGACATTTATTTTATTTTAATTTTGTCTCCTCAGGGTCGCACCCTGGCATGGCCTTTCTTGGCTGTTGTGGTTATTGTTGTTTTTGGATCATTGAACGAGGCAATGCTTGCCAAGCCATTACACGGTAGAACCTTTTATTGCTTTTCGAACAACTTTTTTGCACCAGCTCCATGTTGGGTTTGCTGAATTACTTTAACTGTGGATGAATAAGATGGTTTAATGGAAGCTGTGTTGTTGCAATCTTATGGAAATTAATTACGTCTTGTTGCATACTATGCTCGGAAACTCGGTGCTGGGGTCATTGGGTTGATTACATGCTGTAGCCTTTATCTTGCTACGAAACAAACCGGTTTGTTTCTCTCAGACATCAACTCTCCATCATCCGCATGTGCAACTTTCGATTGCTTACTCCAACTTCTCTTCTTCACTCTTATGGAGATTCATATGATTACTTGACAGCGATAGCCCTTGTGTCTTCGCCCCGCCGAGATCTTGCTACTGAAGTTCTTGAAAAAGTTCAATTCGGTGATTTGTTTTGGCTTGTTTGTCCGTCATCTGTTTTTGTATAAAACAGTGTGTGTCTATCTTTGTAAAACCGGTTGTGTTTGTGTTTCTATCTGTGGTAAACAGTTTTTTCTTTTTATTTTGATTGCATGAATATGTACAGGCAAGTGAGATACGGTGTGTCGTAGCTGTTTGATGAGACATACAGAACATCTGTTTAATGTTGTGATGTCATAACCCCCCCATTTTGATCTTCCTATTTGTGTTGTTTACATTCATGTACTTGACCCAATCTCTACAGGAAATGTTGGAACCAACGCAGCCAACAAAGCCGCTGTACCCAATTTATGCTCTGTCTAATGATGGTTGTCTCCTCCACAGATGAGGACACAGGCTCACTAACTTTGTTTTTTCCTTTCCTCAAAGGCATCCTGCACTAAATTATTGTGGCAGAGCCGCTTGGTACAGTATGTACTGAGCTGTATCTTTCCCACAAGTTTTTTTTTCATTTTTTCGACATATGGTAGGTACTATTTCTCAAATAGGAGGGATATAGTTAGAGAATTAAGTAAACATAATGATTGTGCTTAGAACAATGCAGGAACCTGATGATGGACTTACCAAGCTGACGCTTTGTCATGATTAAAATATTGTTTGGTGATAATTGACATGTTTTTCAGAATGGAATCCCAGTAAAGGTAAGCTCTACTGAGTTTTTATTCCTGTCATTAGTGATGATGGGAATGCGAGGACGATCACATGGTGCGACAGGACTGTGCCAGCATGAATTGCTGACCAGGAGACCAATGCTGTTAAGTCTGTCTTCTCTCGACAAAAGCCACATATGAAATACACACTACACGTAAACCAGTAGTGATCACATTGTCCAGTTTAGTATTTATCATTGTTAGATTTACTTTATTAATGGATTGTGTCGATGTGATTCTGTTCAGACAACATTCGAGAAATGCGTTCTCGGAAAATTTGAAAAGCATTAATTTGATAAGCATAATTTACACACTGTCAGTTGTTTTGTAGCCTAATCGAGATTCTATGGACATTGTCTCCTACATATTATACATTGTGATAATATTATTGTTGTTACACTAGGGTGCATACATGTACTTTTGTGTGGAGTCTGTAGTCGGTTATTCAACATAACTGTTTGGGAAATTACAGAATTATTCCATGTACCCTATTTTACATTCATGAACCTAGACCAAACAATGTTGTCAAAATGGGTGTCTTTCACCCAAGTGTTTAAGTTTATGTGCCCAGGTCAAAGCAGCCCTACCCATCCCACTTGAAGGACCACTACACCACCTCCGACCAGGTACCTGGGTAGCGACTGCCGAAGGAAAGGGTGGAATTCCGCCAGATTCCTGGGACCGTTCCAGATCCTCCTCACCACCGCAGTGGCAGTTAAGGTGGCAGAACGACAAACGTGGGTAGATGCGTCCCATTGCAAGAAAGTCTGCAACCTTCCAGAGGACCAGATCAACGACAACAACGGAGAATCATCGGACGTGAACTGAGATCACGATCCTTGCGGTATACGTGCTAGTAACCTCTGTCCCGTGAAGAGGATATGCCACTACAGTATTTCTACCTGAAAAGGATGGTGCCCCATCAACAGGAAAATATTGGACACGCCTGTGTGATCATCTCTCTTTCAATGCCAATTTACATGTATAATCTGACCAAGGCCCATCAAGATGTGTGTGTAAGACGATCAGGAACATATATGTCCGTGACATCGGTTCCAGCTGAGTATAGGATTGTAAGTGGAGCAGAACAGTTTTTTTATGTCTATATTAGCGCCCGTAGGTACATCTGCAGCTTTAAAGTGGTTAAATATCATACATTATAGGTTGTTACTGTTCATTAATTAACAAGAGCTAACTTCCATCCGTTTGATGGTTCTCCAGAATCGTATGGTGCTAGACATAATGAGTGCGGCTCAAGGAGGTGTATGTGCAGGTGAGTCATGCTGTACATACATTCCTGCCAATGATGTAGAATCAGGAAATTTGTTTTTAGCCATACAAGCTATGAAAGAGTTACGTGATGATTTAATGAAAGATCAAGCTAACATTTGGGACCCCTTTTGCTTGGCTAAGAAATGTACTAGGGTTATAAATTTCTACACTCATAAAGATATTGATACCTGTAGTGATAATGTGTTTAATGCTATGTTGCTGTCTAGCGTGTATAGTTCCTATCTTTCGTAAGATGATTACTAATATGGTGACTAGATGAGTGGAAACCACCTTTTAATAACGAACAGGTTGAGAGGCTGAGATGCTGAAATATGGAGATGTTTTGTCTTATAATGTTTATCATTACTTATAGGATGCGTTAGTCATTATGTGCACAATGCATTTTGCTGTTGTCATTATTAAGTGATAACCATTGATTAATCTGCATAGCATTATGTATTAGTGAAATCTCTGTTTGTTTTGTTTATTTCATTATGTGATTCATGATAAATTTCCTTTTGTGTGTGTGTTTTCTAGTTAGAATTGTAAGATGGCCACACAGGATTTTTCCTCTGTATGACCAGGGGTTTCTGTCCTGTGTGTTGTCATAGTATAGTCGATAACCCTTACTGATCCTTTACTTTTCTCCAGCCAAATTTGAGAAGAGAGGTTTGGCCAATCTGAGGTGGAGATATCCCTGAATTATATCTGGAATGTGGTTATGAGTTCATATAGTTAAATTTAGTATGAGATGTGGATTTTATTAGTAGATTCCAATAAGATAGAATTGAACGATATCTCTGAAGTATAATTGTATTGTATCCGATTTACATTATATGGAATTTTTAGCATTATTCCATTTTTCCTTATGGTGTTGTTCTAGTAGGAACAAGAGGAGGAAATGTGAGAGAAGAATGATTACGATCAACTATTTTGAATGAGGACAAAAGCCTCAAAAACATTTGTCTCTGTCTCCCCAGGAACCCCCCAGAGTTCATGTAAAGAGAAATGTTTTGCTCCCTACAATGTCCATTTTAAAATGTAAGAATCAGATCACACTTGGCCCTGTTTACCTTCTATGGAGATGAAGAAACTCAACAGGGGGCGCAGACTTGTTGGAGACCTCTGACGCAAGCCACACCCTGTTTTTCTGTATAAAGCCTCCTGTCGTTTCCTGTGATATCAGATTGATCTGAGTGCTGCTTTGAAGCAGTACAGAATCTTTCTCTTTATTCTGCAGAATAAATAATCTTGAATATTCTCAGTTTTGTTTTCTTGTAGCGGGCAGATTAACCTCAGCAATCATTGCGGAAGAATTTCTTCCACATCTTTTACTCTTCTCAAGTCAAATGTGGAGAGAAGAGAAGAGAGGTTTGGCCAATTTGAGGTGGGGGTATCCTTGAATTCTGTCTGAGATATTTGGTTATGAATTATTCTTCTTCTTCTTCTTTCGGCTGCTCCCGTTAGGGGTCGCCACATCTGCCTCCAATACCTTCAGTTCTGTACATCTTCTTCCCTTACACCAACTGCCTGCATGTCTTCCCTCACCACATCCATAAACCTTCTCCTTGGTCTTCCTCTTTTCCTCTTGCGTGGCAGCTCCATCCTCAGCATCCTTCTACTAATGTAACTCTCATCTCTCCTACACACTTGTCCAAACCATCTCAATCTCGCCTCTCTCACTTTTCCACCAAACTCTCCAACCTTAGCTGTCCCTCTAATGTACTCATTCTTAATCCTGTCCATCCTTGTTACTTCAAGTGAAAATCTCAACATCCTCAACTCTGTCACCTCCAGTTCAGCCACTTGCCTTTTTGTCAGTGCCACTACCTCTAAACCTTACAACATAGCTGGTCTCACTACCGTCATGAAGACCTTCCCCTTCACTCTTGCTGGAACCCTTCTTTCACAGATCACTCTGGACACTCTTCTCCATCCACTCCACCCTGCCTGTACTCTCTTCTTCACCTCTCTCCCGCACTCTCCGCTGCTTTGGATGGTCGACCCCAAGTACTTGAACTCATCTGCCTTCTCCACCTCCACTCCTTGCATTCTCAGCTTTTTGCGGCCCTCCCTCCCATTCAGGCACATGTATTCTGTCTTATTCCTGCTGACTTTCATTCCTCTTCTCTCTAATGCATGCCTCCACTTCTGCAGACTCTCCTCAACCTGCTCCCTACTCTCGCTACAGATCACAATGTCATCCACGAACATCATAGTCCACGGAGACTCCTGCCTGTTTTCATCTGTTAACCTGTCAATTACCCTCGCAAACAAGAAAGAGCTCAGAGCTGATCCTCGATGCAATCCCACCTCCACGTTGAATGCCTTCGTCACGTCTACTGTACACCTTATGACTGCCCTCATACATATCCTGTGCCACTCTTACGTACTTCTCTGCCACCTCCGACTTCCTCATACAATACCACACTTCCTCTCTCGGCACCCTATCAAATGGTTTCTCTAAATCCACTAAGACGCAGTGCAACTCCCTCTGGCATTCCCTGTCCTTTTCCATCAGCATTCTTAAAGCAAACATTGCATCTGTAGTACCCCTTTCTGGCATTAAACCCTACTGCTGCTCGCTGATCCCAACCTCTCCCCTTAACCTAGCCCCCACTTGTCATGATCTCCACCTTCTTCTACCTTCCCCTCCCTCTTCTTACCTGTCCCATTAGCCCAACTCCATTTACCTGCGCACACAGCTGTTCCCGATCTGCAATCTAACCGCTATATATGCCTCTCTCACCAGTCACCCATTGCCAGATTGTCTTCGATGCTTGCACCAGACTCTCCAGCGTTCTCCGGACTGATTCCCCGCTACCGACTCTGCCTCGCTTGGACCACGTATCCTGCCTGCCCCCCCGCCTGTCTTCTGTCTGCACTCCCGTTATCGAACCTGCCTGTCCCCGACGACGTATCCTGCCTGCCCCCTGCCTGTCGTCCGTCTGCTCTACAAATAAAAGACATTACCAAATACCCCTGCCTGTCTTTGTGCTGCAATTGGGTCCTAACCACACCCGTTACACCACTACCCTTTCCCATAGCTTCATGCTGTATCTGATCAACTTTATTCCCCTGTAGTTACTACAGCTCTGTATGTCTCCCTTATTCTTGAAGATGGGTACCAGTACACTTCTCCTCCACTCCTCCAGCATCCTCTCCCTTTTCAGAATGGTGTTAAACAGTCTTGTTAGGAACACCACTGCCATCTCACCTAAACATTTCCATGCTTCCCCAGGTATGTCATCTGGGCCAAATGCCTTTCCACTCTTCTTTCCACTTTTTTTTTTAATGCTGTTCTCACCTCATTCTTACTAATTTGCTGCACTTCTTGATCCACTATCCCCACATCATCCACTCTTCTCTCCCTCTCATTTTCTTTATTCATCAACTCCTCAAAGTACTCCTTCCACCTTCTCAACACACTCTCCTCACTAGTCAGCACATTACCATCATTATCCTTCATCACCCTAACCTGCTGTACATCCTCCCCAGCTTGGTCCATTTGTCTTGCCAATTGATACAAGTCATTTTCCCCTTCCTTACTGTCCAACCTCTCATACAACTTGTTGTTTGCCTTTTCCTTTGACTTTGCCCCTTCTCTTCGCCTTGCTTCGCATCAGCTTGTAGTCCTGTCTACTTTTTTCATCTCTCTGACCATCCCATTTCTTCAACCTCTTCTACTCTATGCTCTTCTGTACTTCCTCATTTCACCACCAAGAATCCTTGTCTTCCTTCCTCTTCCCGCATGATACACCGAGTACCTTCTTGGCTGTCTCCCTCACCACTTCTGCAGTTGTTTCCCAGTCATCTGGTAACCGTTCATTTCCACCTATTGCCTGCCTTACCTCTTCCCTAAATTGCATGCAACACTCCTCCCTATTTAACGTCCACCATTATATCTTTGTCTCTTCACTCCCTTCCTCTCCTTGGCCTCCAGAGTCATCCTACAGATCACCATTTGATGCTGCCTCACAACACACTCCCCTACCACGACTTTGCAGTCAGAAATCTCTTTCAGATTGCACCTCCTGCATAAGAGGTAGTCCACCTGTGTGCACCTTCCTCCACTCTTTTGTCTTATGTATGTCACCCTGTTTTCCTCCTTCTTCTTGAAATACGTATTCACAACAGCCAATTCCATCCTTTTGGCGAAATCTACCACCATCTGTCCTTCCACATTCCTCTCCTTGACACCATACCTACCTGTCACCTTCTCATCACCTATGTCTCTGAATCCTTCGCCAACATCCCCATTGAGATCTCCTTCAACGACCAATCTCTCTCCCTTGAGGACGCTCTCCACCACTGCATCCAACTCACTAAAGAATTCTTCTTTCTCTTCCATCTCACCCCCAACTTGTGGAGCATATGCACTGACCGCATTTATTATCACCGCATCAATTTCCAGCTTCATGCTCATCACTCTGTCCATATTTGGTTATAAGTTCATATAGTTAAATTTAGTATTTATAGGTGTGTTTTCCCAGTAGATTCCAACGAGATTTAATTTATTTTTTTAATTGTAATTGTTTTTTAAATTATAATTCATTTTCTGATCCCTTTGCCTCAATTATATGCAATTTTAGTATTTTTGCATTTTCCTTGAGGTGTTGTTCCAGTAGAAACAAAATGAGGGAGTGTGAGAAAAAAATGCATATGATCAACTATTTGAATGATGTTTTAAATGTTTAATATAGGACAATAGCCTTTTGTATGTTACGTGGTTTTAAACTTATTGTCTCTGGGTTTTTAAGGTGCCTCTCAGAGTTTATATGAAGAGACTGATCTTTTTCAACAATGTCAATTGTAGTATTGAAGAACCATATCACATTCCATCCTCGCTCAACCTTGTGTGGAGATGAGGATTACCCCAGGGGGGCTTGAAAGAGCATTGTGTGTTTGTTTTATGGCATAGTAGGACTGTACCTGTGACCGGCGTTTGACTGTTAAATCACTGTTTGAGGGTAACACCCGAGGAGATTATTGAGGGGCACAGTCTTGTAAATGACATCTGACTAATGGCACACAACTCTCTCTTTGGTATAAAACTCTCTTAGTCAGTAGTTGGGGTAGACCAGTCAGAACACTGCTTTGGAGCAGCTCTGAATCTTTCTCTTTATTCTGCAGAATACATATCTTTAATACTCTCAGTTTTGTTTTCCTGTAGCAGGCAGATTAACTTCACGAACCACGCAGGAGAATTTCTCCAACAGGTAATATATCAGTAATTAGAATTGGATTTGTTTGTCTGTACGCAATGTTCTCAGATTTTGGAATATCTGGAATATTTCGAATTTAGACGTAGAAAATTGCCACTCGATGAGACGCAGCTTCTGCATATGTCAGTTATACGGATGCATTTAATAATACTGGTTGGAATATAGTGGATAGCTAAATACGTGCTAAGAACATACTTTACACTAACAGGTGCTAGACCTGATGATAAATAACCAAGTAAATACAGTAAAGATACCCTTACAACATCTAACTGCAGTTCTAAAAAGCATGACTATTTATTTGTTGTCTTTCTTGTTTTGCCAATCTTCTGGTGGCGTTGTAAACAACATAAATACATACATTGCGCAATAAGATAAGATAAGAATTCTTTTTTTTTGCCACAATCAGTCTAGAACTCCTCAACTATAATCAATATGAATAGAAACATATTTGTTTACTTTGAAAAACTTTTGTCGCAGTATCTCGGCACTGACAAGCGCGCCACATCACCCTATACCATTCAGTCGCTCGTCACCTCTTTCCAAAACATTGACCTCTGCAGTGTCTTTCCCCCCACAGGGTCCCAGTTTAATTTTATTGCAGTGCCACCCACCGGCACCGCCACAAATCCCAGTTCCCAGCCTGGCTTGGTCCATCCCCCCCCCCCCCCCCCCCCCCCCCGCTCCCGACACCACAAATGATGAACGACTGCACGCTTTCAAAAGGGCCCTCTCCAATAAACAAGCTTATCTCTTCTCCTCTTTGCCTCCCACTTCACGCGCTACCCTCGATGGGTAGCGTGTGAATAATGAGCCGGAGTATCACTGTTAATCACTGTAATTGTTGATGTTAAAGAGGAGGTCATTTTTGGAGTTACCTTTTTCAATTTCCTTTTTTTTTTTACATTTAAAAACCCTGCATCGCCTTCTTCCAGGAAGCCATTCAACTGTGGTCCCTGAGAAGATAGAGCTAATTTGTTATGTACACATGTTTGTTACGTGTATGTGCAGGGCAGCAGAGCTAGCTTAAGCTTCGGGCAATGGGTGGTGTCATCAGTAGCCTGATAAAAGAGAATTGGATGTCCCACAGCAGTGGTTAGAAGCTACGCATGATGGCAGTAATGTCGAGTTTAGACTACATGATTTTAACCTGATTTTCTACTTGCCTACAGGTTTTTGGATATCGCCAAGCAAAGCCCTAGATTGGAGGAAAATAATAGTGCACTCCCATGAGCGACGAGCGTGTGGTGATATATATTCCATTTTACAAATCGAAATATAAGTTTAACTTTATACAAGTACAATTTATACGGACGAGAAAACATTGTATAGATGGATTTGTGTGCATGATTGCACCCACTTACACACTCTTTCCACAAGGCCCAATCTAGCTACATTAACATTACATTTATTAATTTGCTTTTGTCCAAAGCGACTTACATGAGAGGCTGGAAACAATTAGGGCATAAGTTCTTCCCTGTCGCAGGAGCACTTTTTCTGTTTTGTTTATTTAAACATCAGCTTCATTTTTTAAGGGGGCGTTGGAACCGTTTATTTTCAGGACTTAATTTACTTTTCACCTTCATTCTTTTACATTAATGTCTGGCTTTTTCTGTTGCCCGTGCACATCCTTTTTTGTGTATGAATAGAACGTTTTTATTTTTTACTATGTTCCCTTGGTCTCTGGTGCACACTTGCTTGGTCCCTTACAAATTCCGATGTTAATTAAGGCTATGTGTTTTACTTAAAGCGCTCCCATGCTTAGGGAACTTCAGCTCTGAGTTGAACCATTGACCTTTCAGATGAGATCCCAGAGATCCCACATCACGTGTCTGTAGCTACCACAATGATGGCAGAATGATGATGGGAGTCTGTGTGTTTTGTTAATTAGTGGCGGTAATCAGATGCTGCTCATTAAACCCTATTAATGCATTAATACATTGTGTGTGTGTATGTGTGTGTGTGTGTGTGTGTGTGTGTGTGTGTGTGTGTGTGTGTGTGTGTGCGCATGTGCATGTATGTGGGAGTGTGTAGAAGAGGAGTCTTTAATTCTCTAATCCTTTCACTCGCATGCAAAGCACACAGGCACACACACACACACACACACACATACACGCACACACACACACACACACACACACACACACACATTCTTGTCTCCATCCAATTCAATCAGCAGTCCATCCGCCACTCACACAGGGCTCCTGGCGAACACATCTCCTCTCATAATTAATTATCTTGCTCCGATCACAGGATCACCTCTAATTAGACAGGCTCCTTCAATTACCTGCCAGGAATTAGTCTGCCTATTCACGCACCACACATCAATGACATCATCTGGAATTAGCCCACTCGGCTGCGTGTCAGTAAACAACAGCAATTACCTGTGAAACTTTCCAATCTCTGCTCATTCAGACGTCTGACGGCTTGGTGCTGCTCATGAAAGATATTCAAGGGTCCAAGGGAACACTGTGTCATTTATTACTGAAGTGCAATCCTATTTTTTTTTAATGATATTTCTTTAATGATTAGTCAGACACACCCTGAACCCTTGAAATATTCAGCCAAATGAACGTCAACAGTAAACGATTTGGTCTACTCTGGTAATGGACAGCTTTTATTGTTATTTAATCATATAAACATATGCAGTAATTATAATTACGCACAGATCAGATAAGGTGAATGATGCTATGATTACCCTCACGACAGAGCAGCTTATGTAGGAGTATGTGGGCTTGGTTACACCTGTCGTTTCAATGCCACTTTTGTGATCCCATCACGCTGGGATGCATTAACTGTCAAATCTGGACAGGTCAGTCCACTTGCCCACACACCCCTCTTCACGAGAACTGAGATCGCAGTAAGCATTGAGTATGGTGCTCACTGTACTCCGATCCCAGATCCGGCTGCAGAGCTTGCATTCAAAAATACTTGCATCAACAGTGAACTGGGAACGATGATTTGATCCAACTTTCTCAAAATATAAGATCCAGAATATTTGATGGAGTCTGATATAATATTCTCCATTTTCATAATAACTGAATCAAATGCACAATAAGTTACATTTTATTTGCTTGTTGTGCAAATTGATGTCATTTATCAATGGTGATTTGCAAATGTTGCTGTTACCTCAATGGCTGCTGAGATTTCAAGCTCTTAAATAAGGGCAGTCTGGTCTGGACTGGTGTTTAGGAGGACATGGGCCTCACTCCCAGACATCACACATCCCAGACAATCTCCACTCAATCCCTGGCCCGAACTACACCACCCAATTATATCCCTATCCTGTATGACGGTCCCGTTTGGCAAAGTTTGTGGTGCTTTAGCGGTCACTATTTGTCACTAATTGGCTAATGTTAATGATTGCATCTCATTCTTTAAAATTAAACCTAATTATGACTTGCCAGATACCATGATATATTTCAATATCTGAGAATGTATTTGTTGCCGGGTTAAAAAAATTCTGACTGAATGAGTCCATCCAAGTTACTCTATCATACAAAATTGAAAGCTAATTTTAAGCTAAAATATATAGACTCATGCAATTGATTCCAGGTCGAATGCAGTCTAATTTTAGTTGGTCCAGCTACACCCGTTGTACTCCACACTGTGACTCCAGTTGGTGTCCAGTGCAGCGAATACTGGTTAGGCTCAGTCCAGTATACTTAAAAAACCGCGTGTTGATTACGCACATTTGGGTATTTCTCGAGCTTATAGAGCTTATTGTGCGTAATCACCGGGTGTCATGACATTTCACTGCATATATGTACGACCGTATGTGTATGTATGTGACAAATAATCTCTTGAAATTGTATCGAACTTGAACTGTTTTTTCAAAAAGTTCACACTTTTTAGACACAATAGCACCACAAAAGTGTTGTTGTGTATAAGTGTATTATTTCTGACTTACTTTGCTGTTAATTCCTTTATTGCTAGAACCAGATGTCCGAGCCATCGAGTTTGCCATTATACCCAAAATGCCAATGGACACAGTATTCTCAAGAAACTTATGGAGCTTGATTAGCAGATGTGCTTTGACGTCATTCCCATACTACTAACATTTTCTTGCATTTTACCTAGCGTCTCTAATTCTCAAATCCACCCTAGTTGTATTCCACTATGGTCAGATCAAAGCCTCTCGGGTCCAGTTCCCCTCTAGAGATGTTCATTTAGGACCAGTCCAGTCAAATTTGGGCCTCCTCAGACTAGTGGGAATCAGCCCAGTCGAGAAGGGCCCTGCCATTCCAACCCCGGATCCATTGTGGCCTCTCCAATTGGATTTTGAAGGCGGGATAAGTGATTTTAATTAAAGATAAGTTCCTATGTGTGAGGCCATACTGAGCCTGTTAATCTGAATCCAATAGGATGGATGTAGCGGCTAGGAAGCCCTTGTAAAGCACAAGCTCTATTGAAGCCCGGTGCATTTCATTTGGCCAGGAATCAATGTAGATTGACGCCACTTAACATGCAAATGGTGCTGAGGTCAAACTGTGGCTTCCTGCCCACTGGCGGTGGTCCAACATTTACCATGAGAGCCTTTTCCTCTATACTACTTTATTCCATTTATTCATTGTTTAACCTGTGGTCAACTTTCCTTGTTTCCTTCCTTATAATGCTTCCTTCCTCATTTCCTCTCCTCTACTTTCCCTCCCCATCCCACCCCTCGATATCACTGTTTTCCATTTCCCCTACTGTATAAAAAAATCATACTGGGGTTATTTGTACATTTAGAGATATGAGAAAATAAAGGATTATTGATTGCTTGATAAACTGCTGTAGAGTGCAACAGAATGTGAGTTAAGTCAGTATAACCCTTGCTGTGTGTGTGTGTGTGTGTGTGTGTGTGTGTGTGTGTGTGTGTGTGTGTGTGTGTGTGTGTGTGTGTGTGTGTGTGTGTGTGTGTGTGTGTGTGTGTGTGTGTGTGTGTGTGTGTACAGCATGCTGGGGGGGCGGGGGGTATACGGGAGACACTGTGGATCAATAAAGTGCATTTGTGTAAGTCGGCCCTTAGCTATCCTTCCAATTACACATTTCCAGCCATGCGGCCAAGCGAAGCACTTTGTTAGAGCCGTAATGGATCAGCTCAGGAGGTCTCCATTCCCACTCACACAAACACACACTTACACACAAACATATACAGCTTTACAAGGTAAGCATTCTCAAATTGATTTGTTAAACAGCGTTTTGAGCCCTAGCGCTCTGTCTGCAACTGTGTAATTACTGTGAGCAAGCTGACGCTGTATCTGTACAAGCCCACGTGTGTGTGTTTGTGTGTGTGTGTGTGTGTATGTGTGTGTGTGTGTGTGTGTGTGTGTGTGTGTGTGTGTGTGTGTGTGTGTGTGTGTGTGTGTGTGTGTGTGTGTGTGTGTGTGTGTGTGTGTGTATAATTTCATACAGTGACTATTGTTTGGATCGTGAGAAGTGGAATTACTAATAGCTTTCGCCAAGACACATCAGGAAAACTTCAAACATCTTCATCTTTGCTTATAAAACAGTTTTCATAACAATCCACTTCAGCTCACTGCCAACTCCTTCCCGCACATACACTCGTCGCACACTGCGGCCAAGTAAAAGGTGTACAGCAGTGAGTGGTTTAAAAATGACATGGTTGAACAGCTGCATTAAAGAACAGGCATAATGACACTGCGCACGGAATTTGGATTTATTGAGCGAATTAAAAAAAAAAAAAAAGTGCCTCTGTTCCACACGCGATCACGGTCTCGCCGTGTGTAACTTCGGGGGGACCTGGCGGTGCAGCACCCCAAAGGATTTCCGTACAATGTTACATTTTCATTGAACACTTTAAATCAAAATAACTACTGTCCGGCAATTATATTACCTTTTTTATTTATTTATGTGACTGATAATTCGTAAAACAGGCAAATGTAGAGCACTGGGGTAGTAAATGCAATTACGCTTGTGTGTGCCCGTTTCTCCAAATAAAGAAAAGAAAACTGTGTAGTTTTATTATTTAAGATGTATTTAGATTACTCCTTTTCCTAATTAAATAAAACAAAAAAAGCCCATGTCCCATGTCAGGCTCTGCGGAGTGGACCATACCATTACGCTGAGCATCGCACTCCACGGTGGACTGGCAAGCTGGAGCAGTGTAGGGCGCGATCCGCAGCTCAGATCAGAGCGATCTTTTTTCCAAACAAAGCAAATAAAAACTGTGTTTTTTATTGTAGATGTATTTACTTTACTCCATTTTCTAATTGAATGAAACAAAAAAGCCCTGTGTGTAGCTGTGCGTAATGGGAAAACTTTCTCAGTCACTGTCTAACCTGTCTAGTAAGTAGTGGGATTGACCACAGACCTTCTTCACCAGTCTTTCACCACGTAATTAAATTATTATATATTGGAATACAAAAAGTTATCTCTGAAATCAACAACATTCCAAAATAAGAGGAACCTATATTGGACGTTTGTCAGTTTTATACAAATAGTAAAAAAAAGCAGCAGAAAATCTGGTAAATAAACATACATTGACTTGGTCTTGAATTGTGTGAGATTATTTTGCAAACTTTGATGAAATATCTCTTCAATGATCTTTTAAAGAAAGATGTTTCATCTGGTAAATGTATATCTTGCACAACCATTGAAAATATAAATACTTTTGAGTCATATGCAATGGGAGGTACCAAAGCTATAGTCAATTAGAAATTTGATTGTTAGAATTTAATTGTGAGCAAGATGGAGATGCAAGGTTGTGGAACATTTTCATCCTGGGCCTCATTTGATGGCTAGCCTGCTCTAAATGGCCCATACTGTAAGTGTGTATATATATGCAGTATATACAGTATGTGACCCTGTGATGGACAAGCCCCCACTCAGGGTGACCCCCACCTTACGTCATTGTCAGCAAGGACAGGCTCCAGCCTAAAGAAAATAAGTCCAGACATAAGTTGTACATTACATTTGTTTTCAGGATGCATGGGGGCGGAGTAGGAAGGAATCAATCGACTAATGACGCTTGCATTGCTCGGAATTGTGCATGTTTTTATTGTGCGTGTATATATATATATATATATATATATACATATATATATATATATATATATATATATATATATATATATATGTTTCAGCCAAAACATTAAAACCACCACTAATAACCACTAATATTGTGCATCTTCCCCTTGTGCCGCCAAAACAGTTCTGACCCGTCGAGGCATGGACTCCACAAGACCTCTGGAGGTGTCTGTGGCATGCCATCCGAATGGTGTTTTCAGGCCCTCTGACACAGAAACACAGGCAGATATGTTGCAAACACACCAGTATATTGTACAGAGTGGCAAGATGTAACAAGATGGGAGCAGTTGGACACATGTCATGACAGAGGCCCTCCCAGTGTGTGTGGGGGGATGGGTGATTTACTTGTTGCTTGTTGATTGCTGTGATAAGCAACAGGCATACAGCCACCTCTCATCCCAGGCCCAATTACCTGGACCCAAGATAGGTGTGGCTGCTTAAACCACACCATCTCCACACCAGAGATCGTTTAAATCTTGTAAGTTGCAAGGCAGGGCCCCCATGGATCGGGCTTGTTGTTCCAGCACATCCCACGGATGCTCGTTTGGATCAGACCCTTACCCCGACCAACCAAATGATGAAGAAGAAAACGTGATTCATCAGACCAGGCCCCCTTCTTCCATTGCTGTGGTGGTGGACAGGGGTCAGCATGGGCACTCTGACCAGTCTGCGGCTAAACAGCAAGCTGCGTATGGGGCACTGTGTGTTCTGATACTTTTCTATCATAGCTTTCCTATCTTCTTTCTATTAAAGCCAGCATTAACTTTTTCAGCAATTTGTGCTATGTATGTGACAAATAATCTCTTGAACTTGAACTTGAACTTGAACTTGAACTTACAGTAGCTCTTCGGTGGGATCGGACCACACGGGCTAGACTTTGCTCCCCATGTGCATCAATGAGCCCATTGGCGGCCATGACACTGTCGCCGGTTCACCGGTTGTCCATCCTTTGACCACTTTTGGTAGGTACATGCAACAAGACCTGTCATTTTGGAGATGCTCTGACCCAGTCACAATTTGGCTCTTGTCAAAGTCTCTCAGATCCTTACACTTGCCCATTTTTCCTGCTTCCAACACATCAACTTCAAGAAGAAGACTTTTGCCGAAGAACATTGCTGCCTAATATATCCAACCAGATGACATTGTAAGGAGACAAAATGAAGTGAGAAGACTTTTAATGTTGTTGCTGATCTGT
>NC_137199.1:1545955-1560955 GCF_960531495.2 Zeus faber | reverse complement strand
ATGGAGTTAGCCAACTGCTTGCTGCACCAGACAAATGGAATTATACTGTCCAGACGAGATGGCCACACACATAAACATGAATGTGTGTGAGAGTCTGTGTGCACAAGAGTGTGTGTGTGTCTCACTTTGGAGGACCAGTCATTTCGTTCAGTGAGAAAGAAAAATAGCTGCCCTACTCTATACCCCTTTCTGCACACACTATGTATGGGTCATTGCTTCAACAGCGTGGGTGTCCATGCGTAAGTGCCTGTATATAGTATGAATGTGAATGTGATAAGCAGCAAGAGGCTGGCTCCATGGCATGTTTTAATCATACTAGATGCCAGGGGCACGGGCCAGTCATATTCCTCCCATGCAAAAAATGTGTACACACACACACACACACAAACACACAAACATGCACACACACCCACACACACACTGCTGCTCACACTTATGAGGGCTAGCTGAAATGGGACACGGAGAGCCTGGAACAAATGTTGGTTCAAATGCAGTTCAAATGTGACCTTTGGTGCACTCACAGATCAACAAAGGTGTGTTGAATTCAAATTATTCATCGGATTAAATTTGCTGCTGAGAAGCCTACTGATATCATGTCTGAGATTCTCAGCTAGTATCGCTAATGCAGATGACCCCCTTCCCAAGACACACACACACACACACACACACACACACAAACACACACACACACACACACACACACACACACACACACACACACACACACACACACACACACACACACACACACACACACACACACACACACACACACACACACACAGTGTGGTCTACAACACAACATAAAAGTAAGATCATCATCATCATCATCATCATCATCATCATCATCATCATCATCATCATTATCATCAATTCAAAAGTAAGCTTAAGAGTGCAATATTCAGCCCTTTGACATGACTTATTGTGTCCTGGCAGAAAAGGAGATTCAGAGGCAAATTCATGTCACAAAGAAATGGATTGCGGCCGCTAATAGCAGCAAGAATTGCATATCAATTGTGCCCGCTATCAGAGCCATTTAATCCTCCTATTCACAAAAATATTGTGCTAATGATATTCAAGTTTTGCTGCTTAGTGCAATTTGCACTTGTTTTGGGCCTGATCGCAATGATCCATGTGGGAAAGTAACTAATTTGTGCGTGTATATATATATATATATATATATATATATATATATATATATATATATATGTAAGATAATTGAAAACATATTTTGTAAAAGCTTGCAGATTTTTCACACCAGTCTAAACCAGTCAATTTCAGGAAACAAATAGGAAGATCTGTTGTGTATTTTTTAAGCTTTTCTAGGCTTGTTAAGATCTTTATAATGGTCATAAGCCAAAAGAGAAAATCAACTAATTATCGTAACTAGACATAAATAATAATTTGCCTAAAACATGAATAGGTTGTTTGCCATTAATGTTGCCTGTCAATGTTGCCTTGAAAGTTACCCATTGTATCATCAGACATATCTCTCTATCTAGCTATCTAGCTATTTATGTGATGTATGCAAGTGATAAGGATAGCACCATAATAACACAAATAGTCCTACAACATGAATGTAACAATGGCTGGTGGAATTTAGGTTTTGCGAACAACGCTCACTTGACCACAATACAGCAAAACTTTTGGCCAATTTGATAATGGTAATTTCAAAGGTAGTCCTTGAAATGATCAGTGAGTTTGACCCCTTCTGTAAGGCCCATAAAAAAAAATATGGGAATGTCATTAAGGGGTGCCCTTCAATATCTTTCTTATTTATTTATTTACCAAAGGTAAACCCGCGTCCACCCCCAGTTTAACCTCTGGAAACCTCAGCTTATCTTTTGCCCCAGAAGCACATATCTAGAAAGTAGACTACTTGGGTGTATTTTACTAAGCGCAACCATTGGAAAACGTTTTAAGTTGCTCCTATGGGGTCAAAGTGAGAGTGGTGTTGGTATGTTGAATTTTTAAGACACACAGAATATCTATGCAGCAGTGTCCATTTCCGTCCTAACTGTATTTAACATCTTCAATAACATGGCTGTTTGCATCTGTTTTGCTTTCGTCTTCCTCTGCTTTCCTTTTCATACTACTGTCGTATTTCCCCCTTCTTTCTCCTTTCTTCATCTAACCCCCCCTCACACACACACACACACACACCCACCCCCCCACTGCCACCCCCAAAACCCCTCCATCCGTCAGTATTTCAGTGTGGAGAGCGATAGCATCGTTGCTTTACCGCTTGCAGAGAGCTGACAGTATGTCTCTCTGACGACCACTTTCAGAGGCTCCGCTACTGGCTTTAAACACACTAAATCAACGCCGGAAAGAAATAGATATTTTGGGTTCGAGATAAGCCCATTTTCAGATGAGTATTCATTGAAATGATATAATAACTGACACGGGTAGCGGAGCAGTTGCGAAAGAGAGAGAGAGAGAGAGAGGGAGAAGCGTGCATTGAGAAAGAGAGAGACTGCAGATAGAGCGAGAGAAAGGAAACAGAGATAAATATGGTATTTGCCCGTTCCCTTTTGTGGCGGAGAGGTGCACCCCCCGCCCCCCGTTTTCCATGATGAGGTGTGGTGTGTGTGTGTGTGTGTGTGTGTGTGTGTGTGTGTGGGGGGGGGGGGGGGGGGGGTGTTCTAAACGCTGACAGGGGAGGTGGTAAATTGAATGCCACAAGCTGTCTGAGCCTCTCTGTCTCTAAAAAGAAATTCAATTAAAGTGTATTGGAGGGTTGTGAATGTGGCAGGGACTCCGTTCTCGTGGCTGATAAGGGCAGCCTCCTCTCTCTTTCTCTTCCTTTCGTTCTCCCCTTCTCTCTCTCTCTCTCTCACTCTCTCTCTCTCTCTCTCTCTATCTCTCTGTCGCTCTTTCTCTCTGGTGCACGTAGCAGTGATATAACTGAGCCCAGATCACTGCCTGCTAAATGTGTAATCCCCTCTAGCTGCACAATGTGGGTCCCACTCTGATTCAATGCAGCCGGGAACCAATTCTCCCAGCATTAAATTAAGGGGGGGGGGGGAGTCATGGCACGGACCGAGTGAGCGACTTCCTCTGGTTTAAGCCACACACAGGGATTAGAGCAGGAGGGCAGGGACAAAGGGTGATATCTACCACACACACACGCGCGCACACACACACGCTCGCACGCACACACACACACATACACACACACACACACACACACACACACACACACACACACACACACACACACACACACACACACACACACAATACAGGGACACACAAATTGTGTTAACGCTCCCGTGGGAAGTGATTTCAGCCTTTCAGTGTTAAGTACCTGCTCCACTCGAGCTAATACCGCCACTAATACTGGAATTATAGATGCTGCTGTGGTGTGTGTGTGTGTGTGTGTGTGTGTGTGTGTGTGTGTGTGTGTGTGTGTGTGTGTGTGTGTGTGTGTGTGTGTGTGTGTGTGTGTGTGTGTGTGTGTGTGTGTGTGTGCCTGTGTAGCTGCTTGTGTACATATTTTCAGAGTGATAAAATTGTCGAGATATTGTGGTGCTCCTTGATTGCAGCACGCACGCAGCCTCCTTACAACCTATTACACTTCTGTTTTTGTTTAATTAATTAATTTATTTATTTATAAATAAATAAATTTATGTGGCTAGAATGTTCAGGAGGTGTTAAACCTGCACAATGTAGACAATGAAGGTATATCTCTTGAACAGATATTCTCCTTTATGTCTGTAACTTACAAGAGAGAGCGGCTGTTTGCATACCTCGAATGAGCCGCTACTATGCTGTCAGCGGATGCACTGTTACACACAATTACGTGGAGTATTCAAAGTGCAATAACTCTTTGGCTACAATACTTTTTAATCAACAATCAAATTACAGACATTTTAAAATGAAAGGCTTTATGTTACACTGACTTGGTTTTATATTTAGGGGTTCCCAATCTGGGGTCCCTGTAAATTACAGGGGATTCACGGCAAAATTATTATTATAAATGTTATTAATTTATTTACATTTTTTTCCCATTTTTTATGTAGTATTTCATGTTAACATGCTTGTTTGTTTAGCAACGGCTCCATGCAAAGGAATAGGAGAACGATAGTGACATGTTTATGATGCCATTGAATACGTTTTGATAAAGATTATTTTGTGTTTCAGTTCTCAATAATAAAATCATAGTATGCCTATAATTTAATGTACTACTTTTTAAATAGAGAAATCTTTCTTTGTGGTTAAATATGAGTACATTTAAAAAAATGCAATTAATCTCAACAATATCATGCAATTAATCGTGATTAATTATTTTCATCATTTGACAGCCCTTATATATATAAATATATTTATATACTGTATATAGTAGTATGTAGTGGAGAAAACTTGGGTGTGGTGGTATGATGGTGGTATCAGGTATCAGATTAGGTTGTGCCAGGTAATCACATTAATACAGAAGAGCTTTTCTTCACAGTCCAATCCAGCTAATCAGCCATTGATCACTCTCAAGAAACATGCCCGGATGACCTCTAAAGATGTCTGCCTAGGTGCATAAAGTTATGTCCAGTAATAAAACTAGCTATGTCATTGTCACACGTGCATGGAGATTAATGTGAATCCTTTATGGCCTGCATGTGCATTGCTTCTAAAAATGTATGTAAAACAATGTTAATTGACGGTCCTGTGGTTGTTGAGGGAGCTGCCATGATTAATAGGCCTCGGCCGATAAATAAACTAGAAACAAACATGCTGACCAATGAGGAAAATTGTGTTTTTGTTTTTGATTATTATTAATCGTAAATATATTTTATTTATGTTACATTGTTTGTATTTTACTGAATATCTACCCATTTTCACAATTGTGGTTCTATTATGCCAAATGCATTTAGTTCAATTTCGGCTATATCATTTTCTAGGATTCTGGGTCTTCTGTGATTTGTGCGTAGCAGTTAAATTCAAAACGTTAATGTTTCAATTACATTTACGTTAAATGTAATTTAAACATTAACATTAAATTTGTTCCTAAAATAAAACCTTATTAAAGTGAGTGAGTGAGTGAGTGAGTGAGTGAGTGAGTGAGTGAGTGAGTGAGTGAGTGAAGAAAGTAAGTAGAGTGAACGAGTCATAGTCTGGATCCTGACCAGTGATGGAGATATGGCGGAGCACGAGGGACGGGGCGCCGACATGGCGAGAGTTTATTAAAGTTGTCAAAACAAAAGGCTCGCTGGCCAAAACCGGGAACATAGAATAAAGATAATAATTAGTGTCCATATTTCCTTGGTCGTGGTCTACCACAGCTATTGTCACGACCTGCACCACGCGATCCCCATGGAAAGACATAACAACACATAAGAAAACTCTCCACGCTGGGTCCGACCAATCAGCGCTAAAGAGGTTGATCAGGCAGACCCCGTACAGCTGCGTCACCACAGGTAGAAGCCAGCACTGTTATCTGCAGACTGTGGCTTAACCACGCCCCCTCGTCTGCTACGGCCAGTAAACATTATTCATTGCAAATTACAGCTATTTACAGTACCATAACATAGTTCACCACAACGGTTTAAGACATTGATAAAGTTTTTTTTTTGTTTTTTTTCAGTCCTAATAGCTTGCTATAACAGCCTGCACTGCTCGAAAACAGAAGCCTAGCTCACCGATTTTTTTTTTTTACTTTTCGCAGACTTTTATTGGTTATTTTCGGTGAGTTTGACTCTGAAGTCACATGGGGAAGTGTTGCAAGTTGAGTGCTAAATATTCGAAGTCCGCTCGAGTCCAAGCCATCAACTCGAGTACCCGTGTCTGCGCTAGCCACAAAAAGAGTGTCTGAATCAGTGTCAATGCACAGTATACTATCTACTGTTTACATCTGCAGGAGCATGTTGAAGGACCTGAAGAACACCCTGCTCTGGCTCGTTCAGTACATGACCTGGCCCATTTGATCTATTTATGACTCAACCGTATACACCTTTGTTCCTCACATTTCTCAAATTTTCTATATGTTTCTAAGACTGTTATTTTATGACTGAATTCTCAGTGTATTTTTATTTTTTATTTTTTAGTGCTTGTCATTAAAGGCACATTGAATACAGTGTATTATTAGAATTCATATTACTTCCTTACCTTGCTGCTGTATTAGAATTTAAGTTAATAGTTTTCACCTATTAGCCCTTGTAATTTAATTACTACTTCTCATATACACACACCCACACATACACTTTCTCTGTCTCACACAATCACACACACACACACACACACACACACACACACACACACACACACACACACACACACACACACACACACACACACACACACACACACACACACACACACACACACACCCTCAGGTTCTTCCTTTGCATAATGAAACACTGAAAAAATATAATGCCTGCTTTCACGCACACACATACATACAGACACACACAGACACAGACACAGAGACAGACACAGACACACACACACACACACACACACACACACACACATACACACACACACACACACACACACACACACACACACACACACACACACACACACACCACAATTACCCACTCCCTCTAATCTCCAATTATTAATTAAAGTGAAATCTATGAATTACTTGCTCCATTATGTACTTTAGCGACTTCAATTTGCATTGTGGCGTGTTTCTCCCTGGCCAGCAGATAAAAGTGGCTATTTGAAATCAATTTCTCTAATAACAGATCTTAATGAGCTCATCAATTAAGGCTTAGTTAATGGCTTGTTACCATCCTGTGTGTGTGTGTGTGTGTGTGTGTGTGTGTGTGTGTGTGTGTGTGTGTGTGTGTGTGTGTGTGTGTGTGTTTATGTGTGTGTGTGTGTGTGTGTGTGTGTGTGTGTGTGTGTGTGTGTGTGTGTGTGTGTGTGTGTGTGTGTGTGTGTGTGTGTGTGTGTGTGTGTGTGTGTGTGTGCGTGTGTGTGTGTGGCCCCGGCCTGCCTGTGGTATTGCTTTAACTCCTGACAGAGACAGACCTCTGCACATATATCACTATGATAAGTTGAATGTGCAGGGCCAGTGAATGCTGGTAGGTGGAGGAGACATGGGGGGGGACTTTAAATTGGAACCAAACAGAACCACAACCTTTAAAATACTATTACGAGCAAACTTACTTACTTTCTTATGAGCAGAGTTACTTACTGTAACTCAAGTATGACAAAGGACATGCAGTGGAACACAGAACCACACGGTATTATGCAAGCATTTTGTTTTTGTTGTGTGCGCGTGCCAGGGGGGTGTCTAAGCCTTGAGTTGCCTTTTTTCAAAAGGGTCTTTATGATCATTTGTTTGATAATGGGTTTGTCCGGCATTTGTATAGGCAAATTAGGCATTCCATGATGCCTAACATTGCCTTTTGACTGTGGGCATTATGTCTGAAGTTAACTCCAGGGAGCTCAGGCTGCTTATTAAAATCAGTACACTTGTTTCACCTTTTTACTAAGAGTAAAAAAATATCTCTTCAAATTTTACAAACCATTTATTCCTATTCATGAAACTTCTTCAGCGCAGAGATTAGTCTTATCATTGTTAGTTCAACTTGCTCAGTGCTGCCACCAGTAGCCAGGACCTGTATGCAACCGATTTAATGTCAATGGAAATCTTTTAACAACGTGGTGAACGACTTTTCAACATCAGGTAGCGCTGAACTTGGGGTATTGCGGTTGACAAGTTGACTTGTTGACTAGTTTATGCAACCCTTACCACAGAGTGAAGGTATGAGCAAGGGCCAAGGAACTTTTCAGTGGCAAAAGTGAAAGGTTTTTTTTTCACCGAAGGACGTGAAGGAGTTTCATTCGCATTTCATTCACATTCATGCTCTGTGTCTGACCTCTGAAATGAGAACAAAACAGGGACCGAGATATCCTTGTAATATCCAGCTGTGTATGTTGTGGTGGGGTGACTTTATGAGCATGTTGGCTAACATGGGGGCAATTTGGGTTTTCGGTTCTCTTTTTAAGGTTTTTATGGTTAAACAAAATGGGAGGGAATCCAGGATTTTTTTTGTTCTGCACTGTTGCCTTGCCCCTCTAGAGACCAGGGTTTGAATATTATCTTGGGTATCTGGCTGTGTGGGGTCACACATGTATGCATGCATGCCCAGGACCCCTGGTGCGCTGGTGCTCTGGGTTTCTCCAAAGACATGTAGGATAGTTTAGTTGGAGACATGTATATTATATTATTATTATTTGTATATTCTTTTTATTTCTAAACTAAGTTGTATTTTTTTTTTATTATTATCAGCATCTGATTAATGAGCGTCATTCATCCTCAAGGGAGGAAAATTAGGTAGGCAAAAGCATCCCACTTCCCTAATTTTTTACACTTATCCTGCATCCTAGCCAGTATACACAACCCGGTCTCTTTTAAATATGATCAGTTTACTGTTTATCAGCTAACTTATACTTTTAGTGATGGATACAGTGCAATACAATTATGACACCCAGTTCACTCATTAAGGCCACAGCGGCTACACATGATTAATTGATTTATTACTTTTACCCAAGGCTCCATTTATAATCTCATGCTAAAATGGATTGGGGTGGGGGGCAGAGAAATGGTGGGGGCAGGGAGAGGGGGTGGGGGGGGGTGGGGGGGGTAGAATGTTTGGTGGTGGTTGGTGGACAGGGTGGGCAGTGGAAGACGATGGATGGATGAGGGAGGGAGTGAAAAGGAGAAGGTTAAAGGGTGACGGTGTTTGCGCTTTAAAAAGGGGACGTTGAGGTTAAGGAATATTAATGTACTCCAGCCCCATGCTATTAAAGGATATTAATGTACTTGCAGGCCTGAGATGAGTGCTGTAATGATCTCAGTGTAGCAGCAGAGGCCAAGGGAACTAAGAAAATGGCCCTCAAAAGATTAGACTAATGCAGTTGAATCCGACCTGCTACAGTTTTTTTAGTTTTTCAAAAAGAGAATCGAGAAAGCTAATTGGCAAACCGGCCAGTGTGAAATAATTATTTAATTTCATCTTAAACTAATGTTACTAAAAATGTATGTTACTAATAATTACATTTATACATACATATCTATATATATATATATATATATATATATATATATATATATATATATATATATATATATATATATACAGTGTGTGTATATATATATACAGTGTGTGTGTATATATATATATATATATATATATATATATATATCCTTCAGGTTGAAAATGCTTGTCCAATTTAAACACACAACATACACTCGTGGAACTAAATCAGAAGCCTACACAGTGTGACATCAGTGGCAAAAGGAAGAATATGAAAAATAGGTTTGAAAATAAATACTTTAATCAGACAAAATATTTTTTCCAATGGGATGAATTTCTAATTTTATACTATTTCTTACAACAAGAAAATACACCTTGTGACAGAAGTAATCTTGATGTCTTGAACAGTACAGAAAACCTTCTGTTCTTTTTTCTCAGGAGTGCATCAAAAGTCTGCTGTTTTCTTTACGAGGTTTGCTTCATTAGTTAATCTCAAAACTAGCAAAATAATCTTCCGGTACCATCACGTTATCTCCAAAGAAAAGTTGCAAAAAAGTATATTGTCTATTTTATCAGTTGTCTTTATAATTCAGACTTTGAGACTTGTTTGCAGTGTAACATAAATAACAAATCTGGAAACATCCTTCCTCTTTTAACATTCTCAATGTTATTTTTTTGCCTACTCTTTCATTTTGGAGAGGTCAAGATAGGAGGAGGAGAAAAATATAAATAAAAAATGAAAAGAGAAAATGATGCGGAGAGGGGCAAGAAAGGAGACCAAAGGAGGGGTTTTTATTTGGGGAAGCTTGGCAGGGCAGTCTATCAGCAGGAGCTGTAATGAGATGCTACAGCTTGGCTGCCTAACAATGGCTGCTATGTGTCGCTGCTTAGCCTGCTGCTCTCTGCCTATTTGTCATAATCACAGCCAGTTTTCTCATTAGTGAAAACCATTACCCCTTAAAGCTTTATCAGTCCTGCCTCTTATCACCCCTCCCACTGGTGGCCAACCAGCGGAGCCGAGGGCCCCGCCAAGGCGCATGCTGGATGGATAAAATTGCATGTGTGCACATACAAACATGCACAGACACACACACATACATACAGTATGTGCACAAACAGATACTGAGACTGGGATGACGCAAAGTAACACAAATGCATTGCATTCACACATGCTGTATGTAGATAAACCCCACAGAAAGAAAGTCTCACTGTGCACAATAAAATGTTCTTGCAGCTGTGTAGTTCAGACGGAACAATTAAACTACTCTGATTGCTTTTCCTTGTTGCCCGCAACAGAACTTCAATCACAACAGTGTGTATTGTGCACTTATGTGCACAATACACACACATACACACACTCCACAACAAATATACAAAAACAAGTAGCAAGATATAGATTCTGCACAATATTACAAAAAAACCCTGAAACAAAACAAAAACACACACACATTGTACTGCTGCTTTACAAATGCCAAGCTCAGGAATAATTGCACATCCAAACTCCATGACACCACCCATCCCACTGAGCAACTCAGCATTGCTGGGAGTTACAAAGCACACCCATCCTAATCTGGCCCTATTAGTACTGTCTGTTCCATAGGTCCTCTGCTGCAGAGTTGAGCCACTCGGCTTTGTTGGAGCTGTCAGGATGACCAACAACGTCAGACTGCTGGCTGATTCATGGTAGTGACCCGGAGATCAGATCTGATTGGAGCATCAGGCCAAACGACCAAACGCACCCCCAGTAACCAATTACAGTCTATTTATCTATCAGGACATCTAATGGGAGCTCTTCTTTTCTACCTCAACAACTTGATGATATCGCTAAAGACTTGGCTAAGACCAGGTCTGCTGAGGCTTGGGCTATTTGGATTGTTGTAGGTTAATAACTTTTAAAACCCTTAAAAAATAAATGGTTTCAATGCCACAAATGACAGTGAATGTTTCTCTCTACAATTATGAACACTATCGAGCTGTTGTACAAGGTCTTTAATGATTTGCCGTGAATAACTACATCCAAATTCTCTACATCTCGAAATTCTCAATATAGTAAGAACGATCTCCATATTAACCAAAAGATTAACTCTTTATTTAATACATACTTTACATGTAAATAAATGGGCAAAATACCAACGGCACACCCTCATGATTTGGAACAGTCCAGTGAAACCATTTTAAACATACCCATACAAGCTTTGCTGAGTAGACACATGAGATGTGTTGCTATTAGAAGCATTCCATTAATCCCACAAGCTGTGACGTTTCAACCCTGGAAGTGATATTTCCATTATAACTCAATTGTCTGGATGAATTTGAAGAGCACTCTCAAATTGTATAGCTCTATATTATCGTCAAGTCCCCTCAAGGCAAACTTGACTAGAACTACTAAACTAGTCAAGTGAACCTCATTCTTCAGTTTGCGCCTTACTCCACTCCTTGCAAGCGGCACTCTGGAGTTATCTTCTCCATTCTGGCCTCACCCGCCTGCCTGCCTGTACACACTAAAATATGTAAAGGGGCTTTCATTTTCGGGAGAGATTTGTTTGTAGCATTAATAGTCCTTTAGTTTTCCACGTCGTTTCCCGGCATCAGGGAAGACATTAGAAAGAGAACTGAACTGCGACACATCTCCCCTATCATCCATGCCTCATCCGTCAAAAACACATGGGGGGGGGGGGGGGTGTTGAGTTGGGGAGAGGAGGCAAGGAGGGGGAAGGGGTGGTTTGAAGGAGATACTACAACAGGAAACAGTTGGGAAGTTTGTGCGTAAAAAAAACATACCGAACATTTTGAACAAAAGATGAAATACAAAGAGATGAATGACACGGCACAGAAATAGCCAAATTCCAGAAAGGGGAATTGGCTTCAATACATCTACTTAATGTCGCTGTAGATTAATATGTAGTCGGGCTAACAGTTGAGTGAGCAGTTAGCTTGCTAATTGTCAACTGTATTATCCTTTCTTGCAGTTCTTGCGTTCTCGCACTTTTTTTCTTCCCTTGAGATAAATTGGCTGGTTTAGAATTGTGCACATGAGTTTGGCTAGCTTTAGAGGACGTTTGAGTTGCTTTGAGTCTTTCTTGCAAAGAAATAGCCTGCGAATGCTTTTTATCCTCTCTACCCTAAAACCAGACCTCAATCCTAAGACCACAATCATTTAACATTACATTGATCAGACGCTTTTATCCAAAGCGACTTACAATTGTTTAAACACCGACGGACGCAGCCATCAGGAGCAATTAGGGGTTAAGTGTCTTGCTCAAGGACACTACAGCATGCTAGCAGGAGGAGCCTGGGATCCAACCAGCAACCTTTAGATCACTAGACCAACAGCGCTACCGCCTGAGCTACCATCGCCTTAACAAATATTGTTCTTCATTCAAGCACTTTTATTTCTACTGTATATGTGTTCTTTATTTTCTATCCTGCCAAAAAATCATCAAAAAAGCAGAAAATGACTGTGTTCCGGTTAAAACTACAGACCTCACTCCAAAGGCCTTCTCTTTCTCCTCCTCCTCCTCACCCTCCGACCCAACCCCCCATCCTTCACTGCAGTTAATCACAGTTGTTCCTAGTAAAAAAAAAGGAAAAAAGAAGCTGTTAACGGCTTGATGCGCCAGGAATGGCTCCCAGCACTCCACAGCACTAATCGGGCCGTTACGACTGAGAGGCTTTGCATTATGCAAATCACTGGCCGGGAACAGGTGACATTTGTAGGGGAGGGGGTGGAGAGATGGGGGGAGCACTGGGAGGGGGTAGAGTGGGCCGACGTGGCGGAGGAGTCTGGCTGATATAGACATTACTCCCTGTCACATGGCAACAGGCCCACAACTCATCTGCATACAGCAGGACGCAGAGCTGGCCCAGATGTATGTGCAAAAGTATGTATATGCACTAGAACACATGCATGTCTCAACCACTGAACTGTCCGTGAAGTAAGTCAAAGTTTACAGCTTGACATCGGCCTTAGGGGTGAAGCTTTAGTCAACCAAGTGAAATGAGAGTTACAGGCGGATATGAAAAAAGAGGAAGCTTTTTAATTAATAACATTTATTAATGAAAGAAAACAATATTGTGCTGGAAATTGTATTGTTTTATGAAACAGTCCTCAAAAAAGTATTCTTCCCCTTTTCTTTTATTATCGGGGTGGAAAGCATCAAACGTCTGCTGTTCTGCTGTTTTTGTCACAAAGACCACTTAACATTGAAGAAAGCACTAGCTATGTTGTTATTGAATTGGCCAGTGAAACAGTTGTATAGTGTGAGACAGTTGAAGACATTAGCCGTTTCTCAATACCAAGTAAGCGAAGTCTGGATTTGCGGACTTGGTAGTTCAGACTTGGCAAGTTCGACTCGGGAGTACAGACTCCCGGGGACGGGAGGACGCAGGACGGTCATTCTGCGAAATGGATTCTGGGATACTTGGCTGTTCCAAGTCCACACAAGTCACCACCGATGCATCCTCGATAAAATGGGCAGAGCAAGTCCACATCCGGGCATTTGGACTTGGCTTGATGCCTACTTTGAATTGGAACAGTACTTAGGCTGCGACTGATGACGTTTCACAAGTCCACAAGAACACAAGTACAGACAAGAACGCATATTGAGAAAGGGCTATTTTGTCATTGATAGCAGAGTTGACTAGCCCACATACAAGTCTAGGCCAGTCAATGTATCTAAGAAGAGAAAAAGATCAATTGTTAATTTTCAAAATTTACCACCCAGTGTAAGGATGAATGAACAGCTATCTGTTTCTACTAAAGAGCCATCTATTCCAATTACATCTGCTTTGCTGATGAAGACTGATGCTCAGTCAGTTCATCTAATGACTTGGTTAAGGTACTTATTGTAAGTTGCTTTGGACAATGGTGTCTGCAGAATGACTTAATGTAATGTAATGTGGATCAAAAGTTAGCCTCTGGTTTTGCATGGGGTTCCTGGAAACAACATGTAACCAGTTCTTCAAATCAAAAAGTTCTGATATATTATTTGAATGAGTGGATGGTAGGTGATGAAAAGAACCTTGATCTGAAAAGGTTTGTAGTAGTGTGAATGTCTCTGTGTCATTTCGAAGAACCATTTTTGGTTCCAGTAATAACCTTTATTTTTCTTTGTGAACAAACATCTTTAAAAACTGAACTATTTGTGGCTGAATGCATATTTCAGTATTTTTTGTGTCTGTGTACGTGTTTGGGTATATAAATGAGTGAGTGTGTGTGAGTGTGTGTGTGTGTGGTGTGACAACTATGACCTACTATTGTTGCTTTTCCACCAAGGCGAAATGAGGACCAGTTTAGGCCCGGAAACCTTCTGAAACGGGAACCAAATCCCTCGGCCGCACCAGAAGCGTCACGTCTATGCCGTATCAACGCTTCAGATATGCCGTCTTATTAATCAATATGGGAGGTCACACCAAGCGCGTCACGTCAGCGCCAAGTCAGCGCCACGCCAGGAGGCTCCTAGACCGCTCGTGTTTTTCTACACCCCGGCTCTATTTTTCCAGGCTGCACGCGTAACTGGAGGGAAGATTCCCAAGGGGGTCCATTCAAAAGATATATTTAGTGAAAATATTTTTTACCCAGCCTGGTATGCATCAACCACATGTAACATTGATGATGTGCGGTCCTAACGTGGATTACCCAGTTAAATACATTTTTCCCCACAACAAATTAAACCTAACTTATGTAAAGAAAATATTATCATTCCAGTAGAAAACAAATATCATGGCCAGGAATAGACTGGGCTAAATCTAGAATAGATTTAGATTTTACATCATACTTGGGGAGTAGTTTTATAAACTTTATTGGTCTACTGTAGCTGTCGGCAACACGGAACCCAGTGGAAGCGGGACGGTGAACAAGAAGGGCAATAGTCTCCTTGCTGCTTGGAACATACTAGGCGTGGGCTGCAGTCAAACTGACTTGTTAAGCAATGGATTTTTGTAGTACAGAAATATGTCAATTTATTTATAAGGTATTATTAAGCTTTCAATATGTATTTTATAAAATGTACAA